>NC_056750.1:74326521-74626521 GCF_019279795.1 Protopterus annectens | reverse complement strand
GAAGTTATGTACCTACCATAACGTTCCATGTTAGTTGTCTTCTTCTCGCCTTCTTTCTTGCTGGATGGGTTCGGAGCCGATCCTCGGCTCCAACTCGGCCAATACTAAAGCTCGAGAGCTAATTCCACCGGCTCAAGGCTCCCCTATATCCCACAATGCTAGGCAGTAACTACTCAGATCTCATTTGATAGCTAAAACCAAGCAGTTCTGGTCTCCACAGTATGGAGAAGAGAGAAAAGGAACCCACCTCTATATAAACCTGTATGTAAGCTACCACAAACATAAAAGGGAGAATAGAGGTGGTAGAACATGTGGGAAGGAAACCCCAATGGAAGATCCCAAAAATTCCTATCGGTCTGTCCAGGCTAGGGGGAAGGAGGTTGGGACGCAAGAAAGAAGGCGAAAAGAAGACAACTAACATGGAACGTTATGGTAGGTACATAACTTCTCAATGTTAAGTTGTCAATCTCGCCTTCATTCTTGCTGGATGGGACCGCGTCCCTAGCACCTTACCCTGGGTGGCTTATCGGAACAGACTCTTGAGAACAGTGGAACCAAAGTTGGCACGGTTTCTGGAGGCCATATCCAATTTGTAATGCAAGATAAAGGTATGAGGAGAAGCCCATGTGGCTGCTGCACAAATGGAATCTATTGGTAGCCTGTCCTGAAAAGCTACAGATGTAGCTAATGCCCTGGTTGAATGAGCTCTAGGTCTTGAAGGCAGTTTTTGATGTCTGATTTCATAGATGAAGGTAATTATAGAGGTAAGCCATCTTGAAAGGGACACTTTAGAAACTGGAAGGCCCAATTTCCCTTCCGCATAAGACAGGAAGAGCTGGTCAGATTTCCTGAACTGTTTAGTCCTATCTAAATAATATCGAAGTTGGCGATGAACATCTAGAAAATGTAACTTTTGTTCCGACCTGTTGGAATAATCAGTGAAGAAGACGAGGAGATTGATAGTCTGATTTAGGTTTGCCTCAGAGGAAATCCTAGGCAAGAAGGACGGATTCGTCCAGGGGGGGACCCTGTCTTTATGGAAAACTAAGTAAGGAGGACTACTGCAAAGAGCATGAAGTTCAGATACCCTTCTAGCTGATGTTATAGCTACTAGAAAAAGTGTTTTCCATGAGAGCAACTTAAGAGGGCATGAAGCTGCAGGTTCGAAGGGGGGAAGAATCAAGGATGCTAGGACCAAATTCAAGTCCCACTGAGGTGGGGGATCTTTGATTGGGGGCTTGAGCAAAAAGACACCTCTTAGAAAGGCTTTGCAGAGTTTATGGGACATGATACTGGAGTCCGAGACACCTACATGAAAGTTAGATATAGCAGCTAGTTGTACTCTAATGGTAGATGAGGAAGAGCCTAAATGAAAGAGCTCTGCCAGGAAGTCTAAGATAGACTGGATAGGTGCAGTGAAGGGGTCTATATTTTTTGATGCTGCCCAGAAGGAAAAACGCTTCCACTTACTATTGTAGATCCTTCTGGTAGAAGACTTGTGAGAGGCTATCAGGATGTTACGGACTGAATGAGAGATTAAGGGAAGCCTGGCTACGGTAGTAATCGGAGAAACCACGCTGTGAGGTTGAGAGATTGGAGGGAGTGGTGCAGCTGGCCCGACTGGTGGGTCAAAAGATCTGGCACTGGGTCCATATGCCAAGGCTGCTCCAAGAGATAATGATGCAGGAACGGAAACCATATCTGTCGAGGCCAGAAAGGGGCAATGAGGATCATAGTGACTCTCGAGGTGATAGCTTTCTGAATTAATTGAGAGATCAGTGGAAAGGGAGGGGAAGCATACAGAAGTCCCCGGGGCCAATCGTGGACTACAGCGTCTCTGGTGGGTTGGCCTGGTAAAGGGAAGAGGGTGAAGAAGTCGTGACACTTGCTGTTTTGGGGAGTAGCAAAAAGATCACAGCAAGGCCGGCCCCATCTTCAAAAGATTTCTTCCAGCACTGATTTTTTTAGAGACCACTCGTGAGGCATGAGAATAGCCCTGCTCATCTTGTTCGCAATCATGTTGGACTTCCCGGGAATGTGCGTTACTATCAGAAAACGATGAGAAGAGATCACCCACTGCCAAAGTCTGAGTGCCTCTCGACATAAGGGGTAGGACTTGGTTCCGCCCTGTTTGTTGATGTACCACACTACGGACATGTTGTCCGTTTGAATTGCAATAGTCCCTGTGGGAAGAGAGTCCTGAAGGGCTTGCAACGCCAAAAGCACTGCACTCATCTCTAAGACATTTATGTGCAAGTGGCACTCGAAAGATTGCCACGTGCCCTGGACTGTCCTGCCCTGATAATGCCCCCCCCCCCACCCGATCAAGGAGGCGTCCGTCATCACTGTGGCGATTGGGGGTGGAGGGATGAAGGGTCTGCCCTGGAGAACTTGAGGTGATGTCATCCACCAAGACAGGTGATTCCTGCAAGATTGGGTTAGCAGGATGATGTGAGACATCGGGAGCTGTTGGAAGGACCATTGAGAAAACAGCATCCACTGGAGGATCCGCATGTGAAAACGAGCTAAGGGGAGGAGTGTAATAGTAGCCGCCATGAGTCCTAATACCTTCAAGACTACCCTGGCTTTGATCTTGTTGCACTGAAGCAGAAGGTAAACTTGTTTGCGGATATCTGATACTCTTTGCTCTGTTAGTCTGGCGGAAAGATGAACTGTGTCTAAGGTGGCGCCTATAAAGGTAATAGATTGACAAGGCGACAAGGCAGATTTTTCGAAATTTATTGAAATGCCTAGAGCTTGGCAAGTTTGGATGGTGAAGTCTCTGGATAGAAGAAGTTGACGCCTGGTGGTGGCGGTAAGGAGCCAGTAATCCAAATATGGAAACACCTGGAATCCTTGACGTCTCAAGTGAGCCGCGACCACTGCCATACATTTGGTGAACACTCAGGGGGCTGTAGTGAGACCAAAGGGCAGGGCTCTGAACTGGTAGTGACCGGCTCCCAGCCTGAAGCGGAGAAACCTCCTGGAGCGTCTTTGCATTTTGATATGGTAGTATGCATCCTGAAGGTCTATCAAGCACATCCAATTGTCCTGACCCAAGAAGGGTAGAATGGACTGTAGCGTGACCATCCGGAATTTTGTTTTTTTCACATACTTGTTTAGCTTGCTGAGATCCAGTATTGGTCACCAGTCCCTGTTTTTTTTGGTACCAAAAAGAATTTGGAGTAGATTCCGGATCCTTGCTGGTCTGCTGGGACTGGCTGGATAGCTCTTTTTGACAGCAGCTTTGATATTTCTAATGCTGCTTGTTCCCTTAGACTGGGTGGAACATCTGGAAGGGATCCTTTGGGTTGGGATGGGATGTGAATAAAGGGGATTTTGTAACCCTCGGATATGATCGACTGTACCCATTTGTCTTGAGTGAGGGAAAGCCAGACTTTTGGGTACAGTGACAATCTTCCCCCTACTGCCTCCGAAGGTGGACAACCGGGCAGCTCCTCAGGGATGCTGAAAGGGTTTATCAGAGAAAGTCTCTCTGCTACCCTAGTTTTGCGGACCACCTCTGCCCCTAGGGCGGCGTCTATTGTTGTTCCCCCCTCTGCCTCTAAGGGGAATCGACTTTGTGCGTCAGATGAGACTCCTTGTGGTTTGCGGAACCACACCCCCCCTCTGACCTTTGGGATAAGGTCTGGAAAGGGTAGAAAAACGGATTCCCATGGCAGAGAGAGTCTTACCTTCCTGCTCGCACCTAGTCAATGCATCCTTCACCTGAGGTCCAAACAACGTTGAGCCATCATAGGGGGAATTGGTGAAGGACGCCTTGAAAGGGTCTGCAAAATTGCACAGCCGCATCCAGGCGTGGCGACATAAAGCTACACCTGTGCCTGCGGCCCTACTCGCCCCATCAGTCGCATATGAGATAAGCCGCATGGAGGAGTTGACAATCGAATTCAGGGTTGCCAACTGGGAGTTCATTTTGTCTTGGAACCCCTCAGCTGTTGGATACTGCATATCCTCACCCATATCCTTGAGTAAATCTCTCTGGAGATGGGTGAAGTGACACAAGTAGTTCAGCGACCGCATGGCAAAGGTCGCTGAGGAAAACATCCGCTTACCGTACCTGTCCATGGTCCTAGACTCCTTGTTAGGAGGATGGATGAGTACCGAAGGATCGGCTAATTCCTTCTTAGTGGCTGCGGCCACCACCATGGCATCAACAGAGACACCTTTGGATAAGAACTGTTTCTCTTTTGGGGCAGTAATAAATTTTGACGGCCTCCTTGGGGTAGGTTCCACCGAATCAGGGACCGTCCAAGCCTTCCTTGCCACCACTTCCATGAGGGGGTCAAAGGGAGGAGACACCCAGGAGGTGGAAGGGCGAGAGCCAAACGCCTCAAGGTACACCGACTAGTCCTCTGAAGGGTTAAGGGCGGGCCAGTTCCCACTCTGTTTAAGGATTTCAAGGATGTCAGCAAAAGAGACATCCTCAGAGGGGGACGGAGGGGAACCTTCAGATTCCTCCAAGTCGGTGTCGGAGGTGATAGACTCAGGGGAGTCAATGTGCTTCCACTTGCACTGTCTCTTCCGAGGGGGTTCCCCTGCCGGATCAGGAGAAGCCTCGGAAGAAGAGGATATTCCCAATGGGGAAACCTGAGGGGCTGGCTCTCTACGGTCTGGTACGAGGAGGTGGGTAGAAACCACCGCTGGCACTGAAGAGGGAGGAGCTGATGGAGCCAATTGTGGGGTAGACACAGGGTCTAGCACGCTCCGCATGACCTCGAAGGCGCCCCGATCAGCCAAGGCCGAAGGTCCCCGCTCCGAGGAGACAAGGACCCCCCCCCCGGCACCGACAGGGACGGCTCCGAGGCCGATGTCGGAGCCGAACTCACCAGCGCCAACGCTCCGAGAGGGAGAACGGGGTCGGACAAGGGTCCGAGGCCACTCGCCCCCTCGGAGCCGACGAGGGAAGCTCGGCGCCGAGATCCCTCCAAAGAGGAAATCAGAGCAGACGACGGAGCCGAAAGGAAGAGTATCGGCTCCGACGCACCGACAGCCACAGCTCCGACGAGCCTTGGAGGAGGAACAGAAGCAGGGATGGGAATAGCCGCTGACTGTTGAGTAGGGCTATGCAGCATTTGGGCCAGTGCCTCAGACTTAAGAAGTCTACTCACCACCCTTTGTAAGTCATGGTCGGACAGCCTGGAGGACCGAGAGGAATGGGACCTATGGCTCCGCTTCAACAGAAGAGGGGATCCCGGGGCCGAGTGGATGGAGCCGATGGAAGGGGACCTCAACCTCGTCTTTGAAGGTGGCTCCGATGAGACTATCGGAGCCGACTGAGTCTTAGCAACCTCGGGTCTAGCCGGAGCCGAGGTAACGGTTTTAGTTTTCGAAACATCGACTCCAGCCAGAGCCGATGTCGAAGCAGCCTTGATGCTCCCAGCAGACGGCTCTGAAGCTGGAGCCGACGGCCTGGAAGTCTTTGAAGGCTTCCCCGATGCAGACTGGGTCGAGGGGCCTTCAGGCTTTAATAAGCCTCGAAGAATAAGTTTATTTTGCGTTCCTGCAGGACTCTCGGGCTGAATGCATGGCAAACAGCACAGGAGTCCTGCAGGTGCAAAGGTCCCAGGCAATAGACACAAGAAGTGTGACCGTCTGTCAGAGACATTTTCTGACAGCATGAGTCACACTTCTTGAAGCCTGAGACCTTGGTGTCTTTAGACATCCTAAAGAACTGTATCAAAGGACACAGACACAACACATAGACACACCCTTTAACCAAAGGAAAAAAACCCAATCACACTTAAATGACAAGGGAAAAAAGGGGAGTGGGCCAAAGGCCTAGAAGTTAAAAGGGAATAAGGGGAGATAAAAACGAGGGAGACCCGATTTGAACTAAAAGGATACCCTGTACTATAAACTAAACTAAACTAAAAAGGATAGGGGTAGATATGAAGTTTTTAACTAGAAAAAACTCACTAACCTGCCAGAGCCGGTAGAAGAAAGCACCTCGCAGCTAAGCGGCAAACGAGATCTGAGTAGTTACCGCCTAGCATTGTGGGATATAGGGGATCCTCGAGCCGGTGGAATTAGCTCTCGAGCTTTAGTATTGGCCGAGTCGGAGCCAAGGATCGGCTCCGAACCCATCCAGCAAGAATGAAGGCAAGATTGACAACTTAACATAAGTTGTTATACATAAAGGGTGGGAATAATAACTTTTTAATACAATGAGCCCTTCTGTAATGTCTGTAAATGTCAATGGTCTCACAGATAAATACAAAAAAGAATGAACAGTGAACTATTAAAAAAATGTACAGTGCAAATAACTATGTTACAGGAGACGCACTTGGAAAGAAATTATGTGAATTTGATAAATTTGCTTATCCTATCTCTATTCTCATAAATAGGACAATCAAAGAAGGAATCATCCCTGAAATCTGGAAGGTCTCTCATATTATCCCACTACACAAAGGTGGACACTCAACTGACTATGTTAACTATAGGCCCATTGCTCTCCTCTCACCTTTGGCTAAGATCATGGAAAAATGTATCCACCTTCAACTTGTACAATATCTCTCTCATCACAACATAATAGCAAACTGTCAACATGGCTTTAGACCACATCACAGTACCACCACTGCCCTGCTTTCTTTTGTAGATACTATTAATCAGAACCGAAACAACAACTTACTCTCTTCTGCCCTCTTCATTGACCTGTCCAAAGCATTTGATATGGTTAACCACCCCTTGTTACTTAATACTCTTGAATCCCTCTCATTCGATATCCCAGCCATTAAATGGTTTAAGTCTTACCTCACAAAGAGAAAACAAGCAGTTCTCTGGGAAAACCACACCTCTTCTCTCTTGCCTGTTACCATTGGTGTTCCACAAGGATCTATCCTTGGTCCACTTCTCTTCTCCCTTTTCATTAATGATCTTCAGACAATAATCCCTCAAGCTACCTGCATTCAATACGCTGACGACTCTACGCTTATCTGCTCAGCATCTTCTACCCCAGAACTTATCTCACTCACCCAAACTGTGTTCAATACCGTAGAAACATGGTTCCCTAGTCGTTTCCTCTTACTAAATGCGAAAAAAAACAAACTTCTTCTTTTTACCCCCACATGCAGGACCTCTCCCTTACATTTCTCTATCTCTTCCAACAGCCACTATCATCTCCCTGACACATCAACTAAATTGTTAGGTATTACAATTGACAATAATCTCTCATTTGACCTACACATTAACAACTCCATAAAACTAGTTAACAGAAAGATAGGATCCCTATATCGAATTAGACCTTTTCTTACACCCTCGACTAGAACAAGGATCGCTCACTCCCATCTTTTCTCCACTCTTCTTTATGCTTCTCCTATCTTTACCAATCTCAAAAAAACAAGCCTTCACAAACTGGCAACCTGCTATAATAACATTGCCCGCTTTGCTACAGGTAACCCATATAAAACACATCATTGCCTAAACTTAAAACTTCTAGGCTGGCCTGAGTTTCAGAACTATCTAATAATCCATCAACTCTGCATTGCCCATAAAATCTGGTACCAACCTAATAATACCCCAATACTCTCACAACTCATAATCCCCTATAAAAATCTCAACTCTCTCCGCTCCTCCAGCAAACTTCTAATAAGTTCTATAAAATCAAATAATTATGCTGGTGACTCTCTATTTACCAATGCTGTAGGGACAAAATGGAATTTGTTACCTTCTAACATAACAAAGATTATTTCATTGCCTCTCTTCAAACAAAGTATTAAACTGCATTTCCAAAATCACTGGCTTTGTTCTTGTAGTAAACCTGATTAACCTTTAACTATAACTAACTATATAAAACTATCTCTCTTACTCCTTGATACACTTCTCACTATTTGTCTTCTTCTCTCCCACTACTTCTCTACCTGTTATCTGTATTGTTTGCTATTTTCTACATTAATCCCTAACTTTTCCCTTACTCTCTTTTCACTCTACTTTTTTTTTTTACATACTTTCCTTTATTTACAATCTATTAAGTTTTTCTTTTTTCTGCCTTCTCTTTCTCAATTTGTACAATGTCATGTAGATAGTATTGTGTGTCATAGGAATTAACTCCTGTAGTAGTACTTTACATTGAAGGGTTTACTAGTTTTTGTTTTTATTGCAAACCCTATTACTAACTCTAATATTATTAGTATTACTGTTATTATTATCATTAGTCTGGTTAGTTTTTCTGTATGTATCTCACTCTGTGGAGCTTTTCTCCCCGGGCCGCTACTGAAAATGGAAATTTCTCCAGCTAGACTAGCCCGGTCAACAAATGTAAAATAAATAAAATAAATAAATAAATAAAGAAAGAAAGGTTTTCAGGATGGTTATTCAGCAGAACATCTGGGACAAAGCAAAACAGGAGTACTTATATTAATTGAAGAGGATCAGGCGCAAATAATAATTAAAATAAAAACACAGGGTAATGAAATAAAAATGAGACACTGGCGCTTTCCATCCTATCTGCTGAAGAGAGAAATTTAAGGAATGGGTAGTGGAGATTATTCAGGAGCTATCTGAGAGGATACAGTTTACTTCTGAAAATATGGATAGGGAGTGGGATAAAATTAAGGTGAAGTTTAAAAATAGGGTGGAAATAAAAGAAAGGGAGCTATGGTTAAGAAGTAGCAAGAATTATTTAAAGGGGATGACAAATGTTCAAATACTGCAGAATGGGGGAATCTCAGAGAATAAGAAGAGGACCAACTGCAGAATGCTAAGCAGAAAACAAGACGTTATGTACTCACCATAACATTCCATGTTTGTTGTCCATCTCACAGATATTCTTGCTGGTTGGGTTCAGAAGCGAGCATTGGTTCCGACATGGCCGAATACAAAAGCTCGAGAGCTTCCACTGGCTCGAGGCTAACCCCTATCCCATAATACAGAGGGTAAATTACCCAGATCTGTTTGCAATCAAAAACAACTTAGTATGCCTGCATATTATTCTATATAGATAGTCTGACTATATAAAGGAAGAATGAGAGGCTCCAAACCATCATAACTATATACATATCTATCCCTAGCACCTTTATCCTAGGTTGGACCAGGAAAAAAGACTCCTCAATACAGTGGAACCAAAGGAAGACCTGTTCCGGGAGGTCACATCTACTTTGTAATGAGTAATAAAGGTATGAGGTCTCATCCATGTGGCAGCTGCACAAATAGAGTCCACAGGGAGTCTAGCCTGAAAAGCAGAAGATGTTGAGACTGCACTCATGGAATGGCCTTTTACTTTGCCTGGTACTTGATTGTTATTTTTACTGTATGAGGAGATGCAGTCTGTAAGCCATTTAGACAAAGTCACTTTAGAAACTGGCAATCCTTTCTTTTTGTCTGAAAATGACACAGAAATTTGGTCAGACTTTCTGAAATCTTTGGTCCTATGTAAACAGAAACATAACTGTGTGTGCATGTCTAATTGATGTAATGTATACCCTGCCTTATCAGTATAATTAGGAAAGAACACAGGCAATTCAATAGATTGATTCAGAGTGTTCTCTGAATAAACTTTGTGTAAGAACAAGAGATTAGTTCTTAAGGACACTCTGTCTTTGTGAAAAACTATATAAAGAGGGCATATAGAGAGAGCTTGAAGTTCTGACATTCGTCTGGCCGAAGTAATAGCTACCAAGAATTTTCCAGGACAGAAACTTTATATTACAAGATAATGCGGGTTCAAAGGGTGGCAAAACCAAGGCAGACAGAACAAAATTAAGGTCCCAAGGAGTTGGGAGTTCTCTGATCGGGGGTCAGAGTAAGAACGTACCTTTCAGAAAAGCCTTACATAACCTGTGAGACATAACAGGCATTCCCATCTCACCAGTATGAAAATTAAAGATGGCTGCTAGCTGAACCCTGACAGTAGCTGCTGCCATTCCTTCGTCAAAGAGCTTGGAGAGAAAGTCTAGAACTGCCATAATAGGGGCCGTAAAAGGTTCTACATTGTGTTTAACAGCCCAGCAAGAAAATATTTTTCATTTACTTGAATATAGTTTCCTCATAGATGGTTTCTGGGAAGAAACCAAGATATGTTTAACTGCAGGGGAGAACTCGTAACACCTGGTTAAGCGTGGAATTGGAGCAGCCATGCTGTCAACCTGAGGGTCTAGATGGATGGGTGGCACGCTCCCGAAGAATGAGTTAAAAGGTCTAAAACTGGGTCCAGAATCCACGGTTCCTCCAGTAGATGGGACTAGAGAAATGGGAACCAAACTTGTCGAGGCCAGTAAGGTGCAATGAGAATCATAGTGCTTTTCAATGTGCTGGCTTTCTGAAGTACTTTGGGAATTAAGAGAAAAGGGGGAAGTCATAGAGTAGTCCTGGGGGCCAATTGTGGACAAGTGCATCCCTTGGTGACTTCCCCAGAGGGGGAATGAGAGCAAAATAGCTGCTGCATTTGGCATTCATGAAGTGACGAAAAGATTGCAGCAAATCACAGCAAGGTTAGCCCCTTTTCTGGAAGATCACTTCCGCAATATCTGGCTTTAGGGGCCACTAGTGAGGCAACAGAATCGCTTTGCTAAGTTTGTCTGCTATCACTATGGATTTCCCTGGGATATGCGTTGCTATCAGAAAACGTTGAGAAGCGATCATCCATTGCCACACATGTAATGCCTCTCAACATAGGGGTACGACTTGGTTTCTCCTTGCTTGTTTATGTACCATACCACAGACATTTTTGTCTGTTTGAATTGCAACTGTTCCTACCGGAAGAGAGTCTTGAAATGCTTGCAGTGCATACACCATCACTCTCATCTCTAGGACATTGATGTGCAAGTGGCTCTCGTGTTCTTGCCATAAGCCTTGGACCATCATTCCCAGATAATGCCCCCCCACCCGATCTGGGAAGCGTCCATGGTCAATACTGCTGTTGGATGTGGAAAAACAAAGGGGCGACCTAGGTATAACTGCTCTGTTTGTAACCACCAGAGAAGATCTTTCTTCCATGACTCCGTAATGATTATCCAGTGTGACAGAGGCAGATCTTGCATAGACCACTGGGCAAAGAGTAACCATTGTAGTATCCTCAGGTGTAGCCGTACTAGGGGAACTAAAATAATTGAGGCTGCCATGGTCCCAGAACGTGTAACACAACCCCGGCTTGAATCCTTGTTTTTGATATCAATATCTTGATTTGACAATGGACGGACTGAGCTCTCTCAGAGAGAGCAGGTCTGGAACTGGGTCCAGAATCCATGGATGGTGAATCAAATGAGGCCATAGAAAGTGGAACCAAATTTGTCTAGGCCAGAAGGGATCTTTGAATGGAGGTTTTAGACGTAAGGCACCTTTGAAAAAGAGCTTGCAGAGGCGATGGGAAAGGATGGTCGTCATAGCTGTTGTTGCTAACTGGACCCTAATGGTGGAAGCAGAGGCTCCTCAGTCAAACAGAGCAGCTAAAAATTGCAAAACGTTTTTGAACAGGTGCCAAAAAAAGGATCTAAATTGTTTTGAAAGTCCCAAATTGAAAATATCTTCCATTTACTGGAATAGAGTCTCCTGTTGGAAGGCCTATGGGATGCCAGAAGAATCTTTTGCATTGGGGAAGTTATATTATTCTGGCTGGTGATTAATGGAATTAGAAGAACCAAGCTGTGAGCTTGAGAGTGCACATATCGGGGTGCACCAATCCCTGCGGGTGAGAGAGCAGGTCTGGAACTGGGTCCAGAATCCATGGATGGTGAATCAAATGAGGCCATAGAAAGTGGAACCAAATTTGTCTAGGCCAGAAGGGAGCAATGGGAATCACTTTGCTTCACAACCTTTGGGCTCTCTTTAGGAAGAGGGGAAACAGGGGAAAGGTACAAAGAAGACCAGAGGGCCAATCGAGAAGGAGAATGTCTCTCGTGGACTCCCTCTGAGGGGAGATTAGGGCAAAGCAGCTGCTGCACTTGTTGTTCATTGGGGAGGAAAAGAGATCGCAAGGCTGGCCACATCGGCAGAAAATTTCCTTTGCCCCTTTGGGATTCAGAGACCAGTCATGAGGCAGTAGAAAGTGTCTGCTCAGCTTGTCCACTATCATGTTAGAACTCCCCGGGATATGCGCTGCCACAAGAAAGCGGTTGGAAGATATCTCCCATTGTTACACTCCAACAGCTTCCTGGCAAAGGGGGGTCGGATTTGGCTCCACCATGTTTGTTGATGCACCATATCACTGACATGCTGTCTGATTGCAACTGTTCCAGAGGAAGAGCAGATTGAAAGGCTTGCAATGCTAGGAGCACTGCTCTCATTTCCAAGACACTGATGTGCAAGTTGGCATCTTGTAGACACCAAGTGCCTTGGACTGTTTTTTCCAGATAATGCCCCCTCCCCAATCTGGAAGGCATCCATGGTCACTATGGCCTTGGGATGCGCGGGAACGAAGGAAAGGCCCATTAGGATTTCTTCCGACTGCATCCAACAGGATAGATCGTTTTTGCAACTTTCTGTTACTAAGATCGAGTGAGTCATCGGATGAGTTAGAATGGACCACTGGGACGCCAGAAGCCACTGAAGTATCCTCATGTGAAATCTTGCCAAGGGAACCAAGCTGATGGCCGCCACCACAGACCCTAGGGCTTGAAGGACAAGCAGAGCAGGCACTTTGTTTTTTACTAGAATGAATTGTACTTGATACCTTATCTTTTGGAGCCTGTGAAGGGGTAGAGAAGCTATACACGAAACTGTGTTGAGGCAGGCTCCTATGAATTCTATGTCCTGAGTGGGAGACAGCTGGGACTTTTCATTATTGAGTGTTATACCTAGGGCACTGGACAAGTGAATGATGAAGTCTGTGGCTTGAAGCAGTAGATGGTAGGGGCAGTGAGGAGCCAGTGGTTTAGAGGGAAACACCTGGAATCTTTGTAGTCTCACGTGGGCCGTGACTGCTGCCATGTATTTGGTGAACACTCTGAGGCCAAAGGGCAGCGCTCAGAACTGATAATGGTAATACACATCTTGAAGGTCTATAGAGCGCATCCAATCATTTCCCCCTAGGAAGAGGAGAACAGACTGAACCATGACCATCCTGAATTTTGTCTGATGAACAAACTTGTTCAGAAGATTGAGATCCAATATCGGCCTCCAGTCCTTCGTCTTCTGTGGCACTAAAAAGAACCTGGAGTAAAATCTGGATCCTATCTGGTCTGGGGGGACCTCTTGGATGACTCGCGTCGCGAAGAGATCGCAACACGGAACTCCCCATCTGCTGAAAATCTGATTTGCAACTGTAATGTTCAGAGACCATTCTTGAGGAGAGAGGATGGTTCTGCTCAGTCTGTCGGCTATCACATTGGACTTGCCCGGGATATGACTAGCCACTAGAAAGCGTTTGGTCGAGACTGCCCATTCCCAGACTCTCATGGCCTCTCTGCAAAGAGGATAGGATCTGGTCCCTCCCTGTTTGTTCAGGTACCATACAACTGACATGTTGTCTGAGTGAACGGCAATTACGCCCTGAGGGAGGTAATCGTGAAGGGCTTGGAGGGACAGAAGCACCGCCCTCATTTCTAGGATGTTGATATGAAGTAGGGTCTTTTCTGGGTGCCATTTGCCTTGGACTGACCTGCCCAGGGAATGCCCCCCCCCACCCCAGCTGGGAGGTGTCCGTGGTCAAAGTGGCCGCAGGAGGAGGTGGAACAAAGGGTCGTCCCTGATCCAAACTGGAGGGCACTAGCCACCAGCGAAGGTCCCGTTTGCATGTTTCCGTGATCCATATGAGGTGACTGAGAGGGAGTTCCTGAAAGGACCACTGAGCTGAAAGAAGCCACTGGAGAATTCTCATGTGCAACCTTGCCAAGGGGACTAGAAGAACCGTGGCGGACATGGATCCCAATAGCTGCAAGACCATTCTGGCTGGGGCTTTGGACCTGGGAAGTAAGGCTCGAACTTGAGTCTGTATGGTTTGTATTCTGTCTGTAGGTAGATAGACCCGCATTTGGTTTGAGTCTATCTCTACCCCTATGAATCTTATTCGTTGAGATGGCAGCAACACAGACTTTGGACAATTGAAGGTGATTCCAAGGGAGTTGCCCAGTAATATAGTGGCTTGTAGGCTCCGCAGTAGTAGATGCTTGGAGGTGGCAGTTAGGAGCCAGTCGTCTAGATACGGAAACACCTGGAATCCTAGACTTCTCAGGTGAGCAGTCACGACTGCCAAGCACTTGGTGAACACCCTGGGGGCTGTGGTGAGACCAAAGGGCAGCACGCGGAACTGAAAATGACTGCCTCCTAGGCTGAAGCGCAGATGTCTCCTGGACGCTTGATGTACCATGATATGGTAATAAGCATCCTTGAGATCTATGGAGCACATCCAAACACCTTTCTCCAGCAATGGGAGAATGGTTTGTAGGGTGACCATTCGGAACTTGGACTTTCTGACTGAACGGTTTAGAATGCTGAGGTCCAAAATGGGTCTCAAGTCCCCGGTCTTTTTTGGCACCAAAAAGAATCTTGAGTAAGTCCCTAATCCGATCTGGTCTGCGGGGACCGGTTGGATGACTCCTTTTTGCAGCAGCTTTGAAACTTCTGAGGCTGCAGTATCCCGTTGACTGGGTGGCGGGTCCGGGATTTTTTTGGACTGAGGTGGGGAGTGAGAGAAAGGGATGGTGTAACCTCCGGCGATAATTTGAAGCACCCATTGGTCCTGAGTGATACCTTCCCAGGCTTTCAGGTGCTTCGAAAAACGACCCCCGACTGGCTCCGGAACTGCACAGTCGGGCAATCCCTCAGGGACTGTGAAAGGCTGAAGAGCCACGAAAGGACTTGCGGTCTCCAGTGTTGCGAGGGCCTCTGCCGCCTCTGGGACGGCGTCTTCCAGAAGAATTTCCCCCTCCCCTGCCTCTGGAAGGGGGATCTTCCTGCTGAGAGGGGTAAGGCTTCTGAGATCTACGGAACCACATTTTCCCTCCTCTTTTAGCCTTGGAATAAGGCCGAAAGGGAGTAGAAAATCGTGCCCCTACGGCAGTCAGAGTCTTACCCTCCTGTTCGCAGCGGGTCAGTGTGTCCTTTACCTTGGGTCCAAACAGGGAGGACCCATCAAAGGGGGCGTCGGCAAAGGAAGACTTAAAGGCCTCCACGAAATGACACAGGCGGAGCCAGGCTTGTCTCCGTAGAGCAATGCCTGTACTGCTGGCTCTACTCGCCCCTTCGGCCGCATAAGAAATGAGCCTCATGGACGAGTTTGAAATGGATGACAATGTAGCCAGCTGAGAGCCAACCGTCTGGGCCAGCTCCTCAGGCAGGTTACCCAAGAGGGTATCGGAAAGCTCTTTAATCAGATCCCTCTGAAATCTAGTAAAGTGCGTAAGGTAGTTCAAGGACCTTAATGTAAAGGCCGCTGAACTTAGGGTGCGCTTTCGTGCGATCCATGCTCCTAGACTCCTTATTAGGAGGATGGACGGACGTCGAGGCCTCTGCTACATCTTGCTGGGTAGCAGATGCCACCACCAAAGCATCTACAGCCACACCTTTGGTTAAAAATTCTTTTTCAGGGGGTGCCGAGAGGAACTTATTCGGACGAGCAGGCACCGGTTCCACAGAGTCTGGGTGTTCCCACGCCCTTCGACAGATCAAATCCAAGAGCTCGAAGGGCGGAGACACCCAGGAGGCGGAGGGCTGAGCCCCGAAGGCCTTAAGGAACACCGACTCATCAGCAGAAGGGGGTTTGGACTGCCAGCCGCCTCGTTGTTTAAGGGCTTCCAGGATGTCTGCAAAAGAGACATCATCCGAGGACGACTTAGGGGACCCCTCTGCATCATCGAGATCAGTGTCTGATGTAAGAGACTCATCAGGGGAGTCAACGTGCTTCCTCTTGCACAATCTTTTCCTGGGGGGTTCTTCCGAAGAGGCTTCAGAAGGACCTCCAGGAGGGGGGGAAACCCCAGTGGGGGTGACCTCAGGCCCGGGGGCTCCGCTGTCTAAGGACAGGGGGACTGCCAAAGACCCAGTCTCGGTATGCAGGGAAGGAGCTGGGGAGACCGTGGAGGTAGCCAAAGATGATTTGGCTAATGCACTCCTCATAGCCCTGAAGGCGGGACCACCAGAATCCTGGGAGGGTCTTACCTCCGTGGCCACGACAGTAGACGGCACTCCCACCGCCGACGCACCAAGAGGGAGACTTGGGACCGAAAACATCAATCCCGAAGCATCCCCCCCGGGGCCGACGGAAGAAGTCCGTGTACTGAACTCCGACCCAAGAGCCGGAGTTGGAGTAAGGGTCGGGCCCGACCCTAAAACATCCACCGGTTCCACCAGCACCGGCTCCAACGGTGCCGAGGCTGTTGGAGGAGGAACCATAGTAGGGAGGTGGACCATCGGCTCCGAAGCCGAATGGGCTGGAGCCGAAACTAGCTTTTGGAACACCGGAGACTGGAAGAGTCTAAGGAGCACCCTGTCGATGTCCGAATCAGACATCTTGGATGACCTGGACGATATCGATCGGGTCCGAACCGATTTCTCCATTGGCTCCAAAGGACTAGGGGACCGGCTCCAAATGGATTCTACCACTATCAGCTCCGAGAGAGATCTCAAGGCAATTTCCCTCTGTGCCGATAAGGACTTCGGCTCCAAAGGGGAAGAGTCTGAGCCGGTAACCCTCATCGGCTCCAATATCAGTGGAGCCAATGAAGGTGACCCGCCTCTCGATGCCCCAGTCCTCGGCTCCGAAACCAGAGGGGTCGAGGCTGGAGGCATCGAGGCAGACCGTTCCGCCCTCGGCTCCGAAGTCCGTGGAGCCGATGGAGAAGTCTGCCTAGGTTTTTGGCAGTCGGTTCCGACTGACTGGTCGGAGCCGACGCTTTCTTCTTTTTTGAAGGAGAGGGTGACGAAGATAAAGCTTCCTCGAAGGATGGCTTGATTAACCCCTTAAGGATTAATTTGTTTTTCCTCTCCTGGAGGACCCTTGATGAGAAGGCGTGACACACGCTACATGATTCTTGTAGGTGCTTGGCGCCTAAGCAGTAAACACACGAGGAGTGGTCTTCCGTTATGGACATCTTAAAACCACACCTCGTGCATTTTTTAAACCCGGAGGGTTTATGTTCTTTGGACATGACTAGAGAAAACACAGTTATCTAGGATAACACGAAAACTAGCTAGAAGTTCAAAATATAAAGTTTTTTTTTTTTTTTTTTTTTTAACACAATAACAAGTGCACAAGAAAAAACACAGAAAGAGAGGGTCAAGACCCTCTAACTAAAACGGGTACTTGACCCACTAATAAACGCTTGAATAGCAAAAGGGGAAGGCCCCTCTAACTAAAACGGGAAACCTTCCCTTAACAAAAAATAACTTTCTCAACAGAATCAGCAAATACACACACATATCACAAGAATAGCTGTTAAAACAGGGGTTTGAAAACTAGGAAATTCCTGACAGGAAAAGTCTAAATAAATTAGTACTTAGCCCAGCCAAGTTGAGACCACGTCTTAGCTTGTAAGCGGCAAACGAGATCTGGGGGATTAGTGGTGGTGCATCCTGGGATAAGAAATAGCTCAGCCAATAAGAGGCCTCGCTCTATAGCATAGCGTGCCGAGTCGGAGCCGAGGGATCGGCTCCGAGCCCATCAGTACAGAATGTAGGCGAGATAGGATCACATAACATCTATATCTTTCCACTCCTCTGATTCCTAGAGTAGGATCGCTGAGGAGTAGAAAAATGAATGCCCAGAGCAGACAAGGTTTTTCTATATTTTTCACACCTGGCTAGTGTATCCTTCACCTTGGTGCCAAACAAAGATGAAGTTCAAAGACCTGACTGCAAAGGTCAATGAAGCACAGACCCACTTTCTTAATCTGTCCATCATCCTAGACTCCCGGTTAGGAGGATGGACAGTAGAACTCTCATCGACGAGTTCCTTCTTGGTGGTAGTCGCCACCACCATGGCATCTACTGCTAAACCATTTGGTCAATATTGGAGGTCTTCAGAGATAATAAAATTTTGTCCTATCTCTGGGGAATAGGCTCTATGGAGTCAGGAGCCTTCCAAGTCAGCTGTGCAATCAGCTTAATAAGATCATCAGCAGGTGGGGTCACCCAAGAAGTAGATGGTCAAGCACCTAATGCGTGCAAGTACACGGATTCCTCTGAGATCAGGTCTTGGGGCTTCCCCTTACTCCTCTGCTTGTGGATCTCTAGGATACATTAATAGCAGTGAGGGTAGTTTCACCTCATCACTGATATTCTGTCCTGACTTATATAAGTGGTACATTTTGAGTTATCTCTGCTTAATATCTGAGCTTTGGCAGGCTAACATCTACGTGAAATCAACTGGACATATAACTGAATTTAAGTACACTTTTATCTGCTCTTTTTCATATAGTACTGTATTTAATTTATTTATTTGTGTTTTTCACTGAATATTAACTCTGCTGAAGTTGTGGCTATCTCTCTACAGAGTACTTGTTAGAATTTCTGTGTAGCCATTGATAGCAGTGGGGGTAGTTTCACCTCATCACTGATATTCTGTCCTGCCTTATATAAGTGGTACATTTTGAGTTATCTCTGCTTAATATCTGAGTTTTGGCCGGCTAACATCTACCAGAAATCAACTGGACATATAAGTGAATTTAAGTACACTTTTATCTGCTCTTTTTCATATAGTACTGTATTTAATTTATTTATTTGCGTTTTTCACTGAATATTAACTCAACTAAAGTTGTGGCTGTCTCTCTACAGTTAGTTCCCTACCCACTGTTCTTGTTTTGGTGTTAATGTTGGTGGCTCTTGTAGATTTGTATTTGGATACTCCTTCTGGTCCCATCTAATTTGTTCACTCAACTGAGTGCAGTGAGATCATATTCAGATTTCAGGCACTCCTACTGTGTGCAAAGAGAACATTTGGGAAGGACAACCCATGTAGCCTTTTAATTCTGCTCTGTTCCCTCCCTCAAATAAATAAATAAATAAATAAATAAATAAAATATATATACATTTTATTCAGCTGCTCTTACTGTAACTGTCTTAGTTGCTCTTCTGCGTGCTGTTATCTGTTCAGTCGCTCTTACTCTGCTCTTATTACTGCTTGTTAGTAGACTTCTAATTTACTGCCTTCTGCACTTGTTTTTTAGTCATTTGTTAATTTAATTGCATTTATTTTAACTGTATTTGCCGTAGTGTTGCTACACACTTGGGTGTGCTGGCCTCAACTGCAATTTGAATTGTATTTACTGCTGTTTTAGCTGCTTTTCTGTACAAAAAAAATAAAAAATCTAAGCTTGTTTCCTGCCTTTCCTATAACTAAGTGTAGTCCAGGTACAGATTTGTTGTATCCAGGACTGTTGGTAAGCTTCTGAGCCCCCCAAGCCCTTCTGTGTTGGAGAAGCCTTCTAGCTTATCAGTGGGAGTGGTAAGCAATAGGTAACCTATCTACCACAGGAGGAGTGGTTTCTGTCCCAGAAATTATAGTTTATTGGCCGTTTGGGAAGCTTTTCCATCTCTTTCAACCTTCTGATTTAAAAGCCTGTGTTTGTGCTTGTTTCCTGCCTTTCCTGTTACTAGTCTAGTCCAGGTACAGATTTGCTGTATCCAGGACTGTTTGTAAGCTTCTGAGCCCTCCCAAGCCTTTCTGTGTTGGATGGAAGCCTTCTAGCTTATCATTCTGAGTGGTAAGCATCAGGTAGCCTATCTACCACAAGAGGAGTGGCCCCTGGCCCGAAATTGTAGCTATTAGCTGTTTGAGCAGTTTTTTCCATCTCTTTCAACTTTCTGGTTTGAAAGCCGCACTTGCGCCTGTTTCCCACCTTTCCTATAACTAGCTTAGTCCGGTTACAGAGTTGCTGTATCTAGGATTGTTAGTAAGCTTCTGAGCCCCCCAAGCCTTTCTGTGTTGGAGGGAAGCCTTCTAGCTTATCAGTGGGAGTAGTAAGCACTAGGTAGCCTATCTTCCATGGGAAGAGTGAGTTTTGGCCCAGAAATTGTAGTTTATTTGGCCGCTTGGGCAGTTTTCCATCTCTTTCAACTTGCTGGCTTAAAAGCCTGTGTTTGTACTTGTTCCCCACCTTTCCTGTAACTTGTCTAGTCCAGGTACAGATCTGCTGTATCCAGGACTCTTTGTAAGCTTCTGAGCCCCCCAAGCCTTTCTGTGTTGGAGGGAAGCTTCTAGCTTATCAGTGGGAATGATAAGCATTAGGTAGCCTATCTGCCACAAGAGGAGTGGTTTCTGGCCCAGAAATTGTAGCTATTGGCCGTGTGGGCAGTTTTTTCCATATCTTTGAACGCTCTGGTTTAAAAGCCGCACTTGCACTTGTTTCCCACCTTTCCTGTAAATAGTCTATTCCAGATACAAAGTTGCTGTATCCAGGACTGTTGGTAAGCTTCTGAGCCCCACAATCCTTTCTGTGTTGGAGAAAAGCCTTCTAGCTTATCAGTGGGAGTGGTAAGCACTAGGTAGCCTGTCTACCACGATAGGAGAGGTTCTTGGTCCAGAAATTGTAGTTTATTGACCATTTGGACAGTTTGTCCGTCTCTTTCAACTTTCTGGTTTAAAAGACCACATCTGGCTTGTTTCCCATCTTTCCTGTATCTAACCTACTGGGTAGCACTGGAAAGCCTTAAACTGATACAAGCCTTCTACCTTAAAAGAGAGACTTTGGAGTGATTAAGTAGCAGTTTTCTGTACTTTCTTGCTGTACTTAACTGTTTTCCACCTAAACACAGATTTTCCAGCATTTATTGTGATTTAAAAGCTTGTTTTTTCACATATTGTACTTATTTGATTGCCTGCACTTTTAAAAAGTTGTTTTTTGTTTAAATAATTTGTTTAACTGTTGTAGGCTACACACTAAAGTGTGATAGCCTTTTCTGATCGTTTGTAGTCGTTTAAAGCTGTTTTAAGTGTAATTTTTACTGTTTTTGCCTTATCTTTTCAAAAAAAAAAAAACAAACAAAAAAATATTCCTTGTTTCCCGCCTTTCTAAGCTAGTACAGTCCAGTTTTCAGGCTAGTGCTGAATTCAGGGCTGTGATACTAGTTTCTGAGTTGCCCATACCTTACTTGGATAGAAGGAAGTTTCTCTGTTCACCTGTGAGAGAGGGCAGCTTTGAGCAACCTATTTGTCCCTGGAGGAGTGGTTCCAGCCCAGAAGTTAGTAGTTTATTGGCCATTTGGGCTCATTTCTATCTCTTTCATTTCCCTACTATAAAAAACACGTTTGCATGGTTTTGCACACCGGGCAGGGCCGGTTAGCTACAGTTAAATTATTCCTGGCACCACTAAGTCTCCTCTTCAGTTTTTCCCTTGAAACTAGTCTAACTCTCAACCTAAGCACTCAAAAAGCATCCTACAGCCCAGCACTTGCTCAGACCTAATAGCAAGCACTAATATAACCTGACACTGATTGCCCAGCAGGGCAAGGCTCTTTATTCTCCCCTCACCAACCAAGCGACTAAGCAGCTCACCCTACCATTCAGGCATGACTAAAGGGCAATTTCAGATGTACTCTCCAGTCCAGCTGGTGAATCTGGGTATCCAGAGGCAATGTTACAACTGCCTCGTGTATACAGACAACCCTCTCCTCCTAACATATGCAAGAGATGCAATTATACAGCCAAACTGGAAGCTAAGCTGTCTCCACCCAAGACTAGAACACACAGTCAAGAGGATTAACACTTGCACCACACCTCCAGACGCACACAGCCCTACTAAAACAGCACTGGCAAAAATACACATAAATACACAAAATCATACTCAGGCACTAAATAAAAACCTGAAAGAGCATCAGAGACCTCCAAAGCCGACACCTAATCAACCTGCACCTCCTGTCACAAACCAGACAACACATAAAACACAAAATCAGTGTGCACAATCACAGCCCTTAAGGCGAAATAACATACCTAACACACTAGTAATAGGTGACTCTATAGTCAGGCACACTGACGTGCCACTCACTAGGCTGAACAAGCAGAAGGTTACTGTTAGCTGCCTGTCTGGAGCCAGAATCCACCACATAACACAAACACTCAGGTCACTCCAGAACAAGTACAAATATGACTCTGTCATTGTTCATGTTGGTGTGAATGATCTAAGACATACCTCCCTGGACTACATGAAAAGAGACATGGAAGAGCTCTCTGATCAGGTAGCCCTGGCTGGTACGACCCTGACCCTGAGTAGCATCCTGCCCTCACTAAGAATGATACCTCAGTATAAAAAAAATGATCAATTTCAACAATTGGCTAAGCTTCTGGTGTCATTCAAAGGGGATCCAGTGTCTGTCAGCCTGGGACGACATGCTCGACAAGCCGTTGCTTCACAAGAGGCGGCTTGCACCTGTCACCCCTAGGCTTTGAATAATGGCCAGTGCTCTTGCTGCCCATAGTGCCTTTTTAAGCAAGGCTCAAAAGTCAAACCCACCTCCGTAAACAGCACAATTAACAAAAAACTTTTAGTTATGTACTCACCATAACTTCAGATGTTTGGGATCCATCTCGCCTACATTCTGACTGATGGGTTCGGAGCCGATCCTCGGCTCCGACTCACGCTTATGCCAAAGAGCGAAGTCTCTTATTGGCTGAGCTTACTATATCCCAGGATGCACCACTACCAGTCCCCAGATCTAGTTTGTCGCATACATACACAGACACATGCTGCTTATATAACATCGTCAGATGAAACAAGATAAAAACAGTAGAACTCAAAACTGTTCAATCTCTTCTGATCTCCAAGGCAGGGGGAAGGAGGGTGGGTATTAGGAATGTAGGCGAGATGGATCCCAAACATCTGAAGTTATGGTGAGTACATAACTAAAAGATGTTATGTGATCCTATCTCGCCTACATTCTGACTGATGGGACAGCGCCCCTAGCACCTGAATCCTGGGTGGCTCACTGGAAAACACTCCTGAGTACCGTGGAACCAAATGATGCTCGCCCTTTAGATGCCACATCCAATTTATAGTGGGAAATGAAAGTGTGCGGGTTGGACCAAGTAGCCGCAGCACAAATCTCAGAGATAGCGAGCTTGGAACGAAAAGCAATAGAAGTAGCCATAGCTCTGGTAGAGTGAGCTTTGATAGATGTTGTAAGTTGCTTATTTGAAGAGGAATAAGCCTGAGTTATGCAATCTCTAATCCATTTGGAGATAGTAGCTTTGTGATGGTTTTACCCAATTTATTATCTGAAAAGGACACAAACAACTGGTCTGTTTTTGAATTTGTTGAGTCCTGTCTAGATAGAAGCAATTGCCTGTGAACATCCAATTTATGGAAGGTGTATTCTGCTTGCCCGACCCTAAAACATCCACCGGTTCCACCAGCACCGGCTCCAACGGTGCCGAGGCTGTTGGAGGAGGAACCATAGTAGGGAGGTGGACCATCGGCTCGGCCGAATGGGCTGGAGCCGAAAACTAGCTTTTGGAACACCGGAGACGGAAGAGTCTAAGGAGCACCCTGTCGATGTCCGAATCAGACATCTTGGATGACCTGGACGATATCGATCGGGTCCGAACCGATTTCCATTGGCTCCAAAGGACTAGGGGACCGGCTCCGAATGGATTCTACCACTATCAGCTCGAGAGATCTCAAGGCACTTCCTCTGTGCCGATAAGGACTTGGCCCAAAGGGGAAGAGTCTGAGCCGGTAACCTCATCGGCCCAATATGAGTGGAGCCAATGAAGGTGACTCCGCCTCGATGCCCCAGTCCTCGGCTCAAAACCAGAGGGTCGAGGCTGAGGCACGAGGCAGATCGTTCACCCTCGGCTCAAGTCCGTGGAGCCGATGGAGAAGTCTGCCTAGGTTTTGGCAGTCGGTTCCGACTGACTGGTCGGAGCCGACGCTTTCTTTTTTTGAAGGAGAGGGTGACGAAGATAAAGCTTCCTCGAAGGATGGCTTGATTAACCCCTTAAGGATTAATTTGTTTTTCCTCTCCTGGAGGACCCTTGATGAGAAGGCGGACACACGCCACATGATTCTTGTAGGTGCTTGGCGCTTAGTAAACACACGAGGAGTGGTCTTCCGTTATGGACATCTTAAAACCACACCTCGTGCATTTTTAAACCCGGAGGGTTTATGTTCTTTGGACATGACTAGAGAAAACACAGTTATCTAGGATAACACGAAAACTAGCTAGAAGTTCAAAATATAAAGTTTTAACACAATAACAAGTGCACAAGAAAACACAGAAAGAGAGGGTCAAGACCTCTAACTAAAACGGGTACTTGACCCACTAATAAACGCTTGAATAGCAAAAGGGGAAGGCCCCTCTAACTAAAACGGGAAACCTTCCCTTAACAAAAAATAACTTTCTCAACAGAATCAGCAAATACACACACATATCACAAGAATAGCTGTTAAAACAGGGGTTTGAAAACTAGGAAATTCCTGACAGGAAAAGTCTAAATAAATTAGTACTTAGCCCAGCCAAGTTGAGACCACGGAGACCACGTCTTAGCTTGTAAGCGGCAAACGAGATCTGGGGGATTAGTGGTGGTGCATCCTGGGATAAGAAATAGCTCAGCCAATAAGAGGCCTCGCTCTATAGCATAGCGTGCCGAGTCGGAGCCGAGGGATCGGCTCCGAGCCCATCAGTACAGAATGTAGGCGAGATAGGATCACATAACATCTATATCTTTCCACTCCTCTGATTCCTAGAGTAGGATCGCTGAGGAGTAGAAAAATGAATGCCCAGAGCACACAAGGTTTTTCTATATTTTTCACACCTGGCTAGTGTATCCTTCACCTTGGTGCCAAACAAAGATGAAGTTCAAAGACCTGACTGCAAAGGTCAATGAAGCACAGACCCACTTTCTTAATCTGTCCATCATCCTAGACTCCCGGTTAGGAGGATGGACAGTAGAACTCTCATCGACGAGTTCCTTCTTGGTGGTAGTCGCCACCACCATGGCATCTACTGCTAAACCATTTGGTCAATATTGGAGGTCTTCAGAGATAATAAAATTTTGTCCTATCTCTGGGGAATAGGCTCTATGGAGTCAGGAGCCTTCCAAGTCAGCTGTGCAATCAGCTTAATAAGATCATCAGCAGGTGGGGTCACCCAAGAAGTAGATGGTCAAGCACCTAATGCGTGCAAGTACACGGATTCCTCTGAGATCAGGTCTTGGGGCTTCCCCTTACTCCTCTGCTTGTGGATCTCTAGGATACATTAATAGCAGTGAGGGTAGTTTCACCTCATCACTGATATTCTGTCCTGACTTATATAAGTGGTACATTTTGAGTTATCTCTGCTTAATATCTGAGCTTTGGCCGGCTAACATCTACCTGAAATCAACTGGACATATAAGTGAATTTAAGTACACTTTTATCTGCTCTTTTTCATATAGTACTGTATTTAATTTATTTATTTGTGTTTTTCACTGAATATTAACTCTGCTGAAGTTGTGGCTATCTCTCTACAGAGTACTTGTTAGAATTTCTGTGTAGCCATTGATAGCAGTGGGGGTAGTTTCACCTCATCACTGATATTCTGTCCTGCCTTATATAAGTGGTACATTTTGAGTTATCTCTGCTTAATATCTGAGTTTTGGCCGGCTAACATCTACCAGAAATCAACTGGACATATAAGTGAATTTAAGTACATTTTATCTGCTCTTTTTCATATAGTACTGTATTTAATTTATTTATTTGCGTTTTTCACTGAATATTAACTCAACTAAAGTTGTGGCTGTCTCTCTACAGTTAGTTCCCTACCCACTGTTCTTGTTTTGGTGTTAATGTTGGTGGCTCTTGTAGATTTGTATTTGGATACTCCTTCTGGTCCCATCTAATTTGTTCACTCAACTGAGTGCAGTGAGATCATATTCAGATCTCAGGCACTCCTACTGTGTGCAAAGAGAACATTTGGGAAGGACAACCCATGTAGCCTTTTAATTCTGCTCTGTTCCCTCCCTCAAATAAATAAATAAATAAATAAATAAATAAATAAATAAAATATATATACATTTTATTCAGCTGCTCTTACTGTAACTGTCTTAGTTGCTCTTCTGCGTGCTGTTATCTGTTCAGTCGCTCTTACACTGCTCTTATTACTGCTTGTTAGTAGACTTCTAATTTACTGCCTTCTGCACTTGTTTTTTAGTCATTTGTTAATTTAATTGCATTTATTTGAACTGTATTTGCCATAGTGTTGCTACACACTCGGGTGTGCTGGCCTCAACTGCAATTTGAATTGTATTTACTGCTGTTTTAGCTGCTTTTCTGTACAAAAAAAATAAAAAATCTAAGCTTGTTTCCTGCCTTTCCTATAACTAAGTGTAGTCCAGGTACAGATTTGTTGTATCCAGGACTGTTGGTAAGCTTCTGAGCCCCCCAAGCCCTTCTGTGTTGGAGAAGCCTTCTAGCTTATCAGTGGGAGTGGTAAGCAATAGGTAACCTATCTACCACAGGAGGAGTGGTTTCTGTCCCAGAAATTATAGTTTATTGGCCGTTTGGGAAGCTTTTCCATCTCTTTCAACCTTCTGATTTAAAAGCCTGTGTTTGTGCTTGTTTCCTGCCTTTCCTGTTACTAGTCTAGTCCAGGTACAGATTTGCTGTATCCAGGACTGTTTGTAAGCTTCTGAGCCCTCCCAAGCCTTTCTGTGTTGGATGGAAGACTTCTAGCTTATCATTCTGAGTGGTAAGCATCAGGTAGCCTATCTACCACAAGAGGAGTGGCCCCTGGCCCGAAATTGTAGCTATTAGCTGTTTGAGCAGTTTTTTCCATCTCTTTCAACTTTCTGGTTTGAAAGCCGCACTTGCGCCTGTTTCCCACCTTTCCTATAACTAGCTTAGTCCGGTTACAGAGTTGCTGTATCTAGGATTGTTAGTAGCTTCTGAGCCCCCAAGCCTTTCTGTGTTGGAGGGAAGCCTTCTAGCTTATCAGTGGGAGTAGTAAGCACTAGGTAGCCTATCTTCCATGGGAAGAGTGAGTTTTGGCCCAGAAATTGTAGTTTATTTGGCCGCTTGGGCAGTTTTCCATCTCTTTCAACTTGCTGGCTTAAAAGCCTGTGTTTGTACTTGTTCCCCACCTTTCCTGTAACTTGTCTAGTCCAGGTACAGATCTGCTGTATCCAGGACTCTTTGTAAGCTTCTGAGCCCCCCAAGCCTTTCTGTGTTGGAGGGAAGCTTCTAGCTTATCAGTGGGAATGATAAGCATTAGGTAGCCTATCTGCCACAAGAGGAGTGGTTTCTGGCCCAGAAATTGTAGCTATTGGCCGTGTGGGCAGTTTTTTCCATATCTTTGAACGCTCTGGTTTAAAAGCCGCACTTGCACTTGTTTCCCACCTTTCCTGTAAATAGTCTATTCCAGATACAAAGTTGCTGTATCCAGGACTGTTGGTAAGCTTCTGAGCCCCACAATCCTTTCTGTGTTGGAGAAAAGCCTTCTAGCTTATCAGTGGGAGTGGTAAGCACTAGGTAGCCTGTCTACCACAATAGGAGAGGTTCTTGGCCCAGAAATTGTAGTTTATTGACCATTTGGACAGTTTGTCCGTCTCTTTCAACTTTCTGGTTTAAAAGACCACATCTGGCTTGTTTCCCATCTTTCCTGTATCTAACCTACTGGGTAGCACTGGAAAGCCTTAAACTGATACAAGCCTTCTACCTTAAAAGAGAGACTTTGGAGTGATTAAGTAGCAGTTTTCTGTACTTTCTTGCTGTACTTAACTGTTTTCCACCTAAACACAGATTTTCCAGCATTTATTGTGATTTAAAAGCTTGTTTTTTCACATATTGTACTTATTTGATTGCCTGCACTTTTAAAAAGTTGTTTTTTGTTTAAATAATTTGTTTAACTGTTGTAGGCTACACACTAAAGTGTGATAGCCTTTTCTGATCATTTGTAGTCGTTTAAAGCTGTTTTAAGTGTATTTTTTACTGTTTTTGCATTATCTTTTCAAAAAAAAAACAAACAAAAAAATATTCCTTGTTTCCCGCCTTTCTAAGCTAGTACAGTCCAGTTTTCAGGCTAGTGCTGAATTCAGGGCTGTGATACTAGTTTCTGAGTTGCCCATACCTTACTTGGATAGAAGGAAGTTTCTCTGTTCACCTGTGAGAGAGGGCAGCTTTGAGCAACCTATTTGTCCCTGGAGGAGTGGTTCCAGCCCAGAAGTTAGTAGTTTATTGGCCATTTTGGGCTCATTTCTATCTCTTTCATTTCCCTACTATAAAAACCACGTTTGCATGGTTTTGCACACCGGGCAGGGCCGGTTAGCTACAGTTAAATTATTCCTGGCTCCACTAAGTCTCCTCTTCAGTTTTTCCCTTGAAACTAGTCTAACTCTCAACCTAAGCACTCAAAAAGCATCCTACAGCCCAGCACTTGCTCAGACCTAATAGCAAGCACTAATATAACCTGACACTGATTGCCCAGCAGGGCAAGGCTCTTTATTCTCCCCTCACCAACCAAGCGACTAAGCAGCTCACCCTACCATTCAGGCATGACTAAAGGGCAATTTCAGATGTACTCTCCAGTCCAGCTGGTGAATCTGGGTATCCAGAGGCAATGTTACAACTGCCTCGTGTATACAGACAACCCTCTCCTCCTAACATATGCAAGAGATGCAATTATACAGCCAAACTGGAAGCTAAGCTGTCTCCACCCAAGACTGGAACACACAGTCAAGAGGATTAACACTTGCACCACACCTCCAGACGCACACAGCCCTACTAAAACAGCACTGGCAAAAATACACATAAATACACAAAATCATACTCAGGCACTAAATAAAAACCTGAAAGAGCATCAGAGACCTCCAAAGCCGACACCTAATCAACCTGCACCTCCTGTCACAAACCAGACAACACATAAAACACAAAATCAGTGTGCCGCACAATCACAGCCCTTAAGGCGAAATAACATACCTAACACACTAGTAATAGGTGACTCTATAGTCAGGCACACTGACGTGCCACTCACTAGGCTGAACAAGCAGAAGGTTACTGTTAGCTGCCTGTCTGCAGCCAGAATCCACCACATAACACAAACACTCAGGTCACTCCAGAACAAGTACAAATATGACTCTGTCATTGTTCATGTTGGTGTGAATGATCTAAGACATACCTCCCTGGACTACATGAAAAGAGACATGGAAGAGCTCTCTGATCAGGTAGCCCTGGCTGGTACGACCCTGACCCTGAGTAGCATCCTGCCCTCACCAAGAATGATACCTCAGTATAAAAAAAAATGATCAATTTCAACAATTGGCTAAGCTTCTGGTGTCATTCAAAGGGGATCCAGTGTCTGTCAGCCTGGGACGACATGCTCGACAAGCCACGTTGCTTCACAAGAGACGGCTTGCACCTGTCACCCCTAGGCTTTTGAATAATGGCCAGTGCTCTTGCTGCCTCCATAGTGCCTTTTTTAGGGCACGGCTCAAAAGTCAAACCCACCTCTGTAAACAGCACAATTAACAAAAAACTTTTAGTTATGTACTCACCATAACTTCAGATGTTTGGGATCCATCTCGCCTACATTCTGACTGATGGGTTCGGAGCCGATCCCTCGGCTCCGACTCGGCACGCTTATGCCAAAGAGCGAAGTCTCTTATTGGCTGAGCTTACTATATCCCAGGATGCACCACTACCAGTCCCCCAGATCTAGTTTGTCCGCATACATACACAGACACACACGCTGCTTATATAACATCGTCAGATGAAACAAGATAAAAAACAGTAGAACTCAAAACTGTTGAATCTCTTCTGATCTCCAAGGCAGTGGGAAGGAGGGTATTAGAATGTAGGCGAGATGGATCCCAAACATCTGAAGTTATGGTGAGTACATAACTAAAAGATGTTATGTGATCCTATCTCGCCTACATTCTGACTGATGGGACAGCGTGCCTAGCACCTGAATCCTGGGTGGCTCACTGGAAAACACTCCTGAGTACCGTGGAACGAAATGATGCTCGCCTTTAGATGCCACATCCAATTTATAGTGGGAAATGAAAGTGTGCGGGTTGGACCAAGTAGCCGCAGCACAAATCTCAGAGATAGCGAGCTTGGAACGAAAAGCAATAGAAGTAGCCATAGCTCTGGTAGAGTGAGCTTTGATAGATGTTGTAAGTTGCTTATTTGAAGAGGAATAAGCCTGAGTTATGCAATCTCTAATCCATTTGGAGATAGTAGCTTTCGTGATGGTTTTACCCAATTTATTATCTGAAAAGGACACAAACAACTGGTCTGTTTTTGAATTTGTTGAGTCCTGTCTAGATAGAAGCAATTGCCTGTGAACATCCAATTTATGGAAGGTGTATTCTGCTTCATTTGAGAATTTTGGAAAGAAAACTGGTAGCTCTAGAGATTGTTGGAGACAGAGATTAGAACAAACCTTTGGAACAAAAGATGGATTAGGCCAGTGATACTCTATCCTTGTGAAAATCAAGTACGGTGGTTTGATAGATAGGGCTTGAAGCTCTGAAACTCTTCTTGCAGAGGTAATTGCAACTAAGAAGGAAGTTTTCCAAGACAGATATTTTAACTCACATGTAGCAGCCGGTTCGAAGGGGAAGATGTTAAGGCACGGTACCAAATCAAGATCCTAATGGCGCGAGGATGAAAAACTGGGGGTCTTAACAGCACAGCACCTTTAATGAAAGTTTTGCATAATCTGCTGCTCATCAACGGTGGATCCATGGATTCGTGAAATTTGGAGATAGCTGCTAGTTGGACTTTAATAGTAGAGACTGAAGATCCTTGAGTAAACAAGGATGTTAAAAATTTCAAGACCTCTGGTATCGGAGCAGTGATAGGGTCTTAAGCCCCTGAGTTGAGCCCAGATAGCAAACCTCTTCCACTTACTGAGGTACAATTTCTTAGTGGTGGGTTTGTGGGCCGAAGATAAAATGTGAATAACTTCCGGGTCTAAGTTGTGATTTCTGACTAAAGTCGGAAGTGGAGGAGCCAAGCTGTTAATTTCAAAGTGTGAAGGGACTGGTGTTGTCATCCCGACTGATGAATCAGCAGGTCCGGAGTTAGATCCAAAAACCAAGGACCGTCCAGAGCATGTTTCTTTAGGTAGGGGAACTATACCTGACGAGGCCAGTGCGGAGCAATTAGTATCATTGTGGACCCCAATTGGGAAGCTTTCTGGATGACTTTGGGGAGGAGTGGAACCGGAGGAAAGGCATAAAGTAGTCCTGTTGGCCAAGGTTGGGCTAGAGCATCCGTAGCTGCCTCCCCCTGACGCGGAGTCAAGGAAAAGAACCTTTTGCACTTTGTGTTTTGTGGTGTTGCAAACAGGTCGCAGCACGGAGTCCCCCATCTTCTGAAAACCTGAGCTGCTACTGTTTCGTTCAGGGACCACTCGTGAGGAGAGAGAATCGTCCTGCTTAATCTTTCTGACAAAATATTGGATTTCCCTGGAATGTGGGTCGCTACCAAGAAACGGTTGGTAGCTACAGCCCATTCCCACACCCTCATGGCCTCTCTGCATATTTTGGTAAGATCTGGTCCCTCCTTGTTTGTTTAGATACCAGACCACCGACATGTTGTCTGTGTGGATGGCGATAATGCCTTGAGGGAGAAACTTGTGGAGGGCCTGTAGGGACAGAAGTACAGCCCTCATTTCCAATACATTGATATGGAGAAAGGTTTCGTCTGGAAGCCAAGAACCCTGAACTAACCTGCCCAGACAATGCCCCCCCCACCCTGTCTGGGAGGCATCCGTTGTCAGGGTGGCCACCGGAGGGATAACAAAAGGTCTTCCCTGATTCAGATTGGATGACTGAAGCCACCAGCGGAGGTCCCGTTTGCACGCTTCTGTAATCAGTATGAGATGATTGAGGGGAGATTCTGAAAGACCATTGTGTCGATAACAGCCACTGAAGAATCCTCATGTGCAATCTTGCCAGTGGAACTAGGAGAACCGTGGCAGACATCGAACCTAAAAGTTGCAGGACCATCCTGGCTGGGGCTTTGGATCTTGGAAGCAGGGCTTGGACTTGACCTTGTAAAGTTTGAATCCTTTCGGGAAGGAAGACGCGCATCAATTTTGAGTCTATCTCTGCTCCTATGAATCTTATGCGCTGAGAGGGCAGCAAGACAAACTTTGAACAATTGAATGTAATTCCCAGGAAGCACCCAGGAGATGGTGGCTTTTAGGTTGTCTATTAGTAGATGCCTGGTGGTGGCAGTCAGGAGCCAGTCGTCCAGATAGGGAAACACTTGGAATCCAAGACTCCTCAGGTGAGCAGTCACTACTGCCAAACACTTGGTGAACACCCTGGGGCTGTGGTGAGACCAAAGGGCAGTGCACAAAATTGGAAATGACTGTCTCCCAGGCTGAAGCGCAGATACCTCCTGGACGCCTGATGTATCGGTATGTGATAATAGGCGTCCTTGAGATCTATGGAGCACATCCAAACATCCTTCTCCAACAATGGGAGAATGGATTGTAAAGTGACCATTCAGAATTTGGACTTCATGACGGACTGGTTTAGTTTGCTGAGATCCAATATTGGTCTCAGGTCCCCTGTCTTTTTTGGCACTAAAAAGAACCTTGAGTAATTTCCGGATCCGATCTGGTCTGTGGGGACCGGTTGGATGACTCCTTTTTCTAGCAGCTTTGAAGCTTCTGTGGCTGCAATTTCCCTTTGACTGGGTGGTGGGTCCGGGATTTTTTTGGACGGTGGGGGTGAGTGTGTGAAAGGAATGGTGTAACCTCCGGCAATAATCCGAAGCACCCATCTGTCCTGAGTGATAGACTCCCAGGCTTTTAGGTGCTTGGCAACGGCACCCGACTGGCTCCGAGCAGCACAGCCGGGCAATCCCTCATGAAGTGTGGGAGGCTGAAGAGCCACGAAAGGACTCGCGGTCTCCAGAATTGCGGGGCCCTCTGCCGCCTCTGGGACGGCGTCTCCCAGAAAAATTTCCCCGTCCTCTGCCTCTGGAAGGAATCTTCCTGCTGTTGAGGAAAAACTTCCGTGATTTGCGGAACCACATCTTCCTCCTCCTTTAGCCTTGGGATAAGGCCGAAAGGGAGTGGAATAACGGCACCTACGGCAGATAAAGTTTTTCCCTCTTGCTCACAGCGGTAAGAGTGTCTTTACTTTAGGTCCAAACAAAGAGGACCCATCAAAGGGAGCGTCGGCGAAGGAAGACTTGAAGGCCTCCGCGAAATGACACAAACGGAGCCAGGCTTGTCTCCGTAGAGCTATGCCTGTGCCTGCCACTCTGCCCGCCCCTTCGGCCGCATATGAAATGAGCCTCATGGACGAGTTAGAAATCGAGGTAAGGATAGCCAACTGAGAGCTAACCGACTGGGCTAGCTGCTCAGGTAGGTTACCTGAGAGGGAATCTGACAGCTCCTTGACCAGATCCCTCTGTAGCCTGGTAAAATGTGCCAAATAATTCAGGGACCTTAGTGTAAAGGCCGCTGAAGTCAGGGTGCGCTTCCGCACGGTCCATGCTCCTAGACTCCTTATTAGGAGGATGGACGGACGCTGGAAGCCTCTGCCACGCCCTGTTGTGTAGCAGATGCCACCACCATGGCATCTACAGCCACGCCTTTGTCAAGAACTCCTTCTCGGGTGGGGCAGACAAAATTTGTTAGGGCGAGAAGGCACTGGCTCCACAGTATCTGGATGTTCCCACGCCTCCGACAAACCAAGTCCAGGAGCTCATCGGGCGGAGACACCCAGGAGGCGGAGGGCTGAGCCCCAAAGGCCTTGAGAAGCACTGACTCATCAGCAGAGGGGGTTTGGATATCCAGCCGCCTGTTTAAGGATCTCTAAAATGTCTGCGAATGAGACATCATCCGAGGACGACTTGGGGACCCCTCCGCATCATCAAGATCAGTGTCCGATGTAAGAGACTCGGGAGTCCACGTGCTTCCTCTTGCACGATCTCTTCCTTGGGGCTCCTCGAAGACAACTCCGAAGAACCCTCAGGAGGAGGGAACCCCAGTGGGGGTAACCTCAGGCCCGGGCTCCGCTGCCTAGGGACAGGGAACTGCCAAAGACCCAGTCTCCACGCCCAGGAAGGTGCCGGTAGCTGTAGAGATGGCCGAAGAAGACTTGGCCAAGGCACTCCTCATAGCTCTGAAAGCCGGACCCCCAGAATCCTGGGAGTGTCCAGTCCCCAGAGCCATGATAGCAGACGGAAGTCCTGCAGCCAAAGCACCGAGAGGGAGGCTCGGAACCGACAGCATTGGTCCCGAAACGTCACCCCCGGGTCCGGCCGAAGAAGTCCGCGTGCCAAACTCGGACCCGAAGGCCGGGGTTGGAGTGAGGATCTCCACCGGCTCCAACAGCACCTGCTCCGACGGAGCCGAAGCGGTCGGAGGAGGAATGGCAATGGAATGGGCTATTGGCTCCGAAGCCAATTGGGTCGGAGCCGAAACAAATTTTTGAAAGACTGGGGACTGGAACAGTCTTTGGAGCACCCTGTCTATGTCCGAATCTGACATCCTCGATGACCTAGAGGAGACTGAACGGGTTCGAGTTGGCCTCTCCAACGGCCCCAAGGGGCTAGGGGACCGGCTCCGAGGCGACTCGATAACTATCGGCACCGAAGGAATGCACAAGCCAGTTTCCATCGGTGCCGAGGAGGACTTAGGCGCCGAGGAGCAAATGTCTGAGCGGACAACCTTCATCGGCTCCGAGATCAGTGGAGCCGATGAAGGTGACCCACCTCTCGATGCCCCAGCCATCGGCTCCGAAGCCAGAGGAGTCGAGACTGGAGGCATCGAGGCAGACCGTTCCGCCCTCGGCTCTGAAGTCCTTGGAGCCGAAGGAGAAGCCTGTCTATGTCTTTTGGCGGTCGGGTCCGACGGACTGGTCGGAGCCGACGCCCTTTTCTTTTTAGCAGGAGAAGGAGAGGATGCTAAAGCTTCTTCAAAAGAGGGTTTTATAAGGCCTTTCAATATAAGCTTATTTTTCCTCTCTTGGAGGACCCTCGAGGAAAAGCGTGACACACGCTGCAGGACTCCTGCAAATGTTTGGCCCAAACAATATACACACAGAGAGTGGTCATCCGTGATAGACATTTTAAAACTACATTTAGTGCACTTCTTAAAGCCGAAGGCCTAGGCCTGAGACATTATAAGTAGAATTGAGTAACTCTCTCACAGACAAAACTCTTTGAAAAAGACTGACACTACAAGGATTAACTTGCCGTTAAGAATGACAGCCAGCAATTAAATTAAGACCAACTGAAGACATACAACAGTGAATATATCTAAGGGAATCCAAGAACCCCTAAAGGTTCAAAAGGGATTGACTGACAGGGAAGGCCCTACAGAACAAGGGGGCCTGTAGCCAGAACAAACACCAATCACACACAAATTTTCCACAAAAAATTTTCAAAACACACACAACAGCACAGAGTAGCTGTTAAAACAGCTTTTTGTTAAAGAATTAGCAAATTTCTGACAGAAAAAGTTAGTGAAAAGACACTACTTAGCTCAGCCAGCTCGAGACCACGTCTTTGCTAGTTAGCGGCAAACGAGATCTGGGGGACTGGTAGTGGTGCATCCTGGGATATAGTAAGCTCAGCCAATAAGAGACTTCGCTCTTTGGCATAAGCGTGCCGAGTCGGAGCCGAGGGATCGGCTCCGAACCCATCAGTCAGAATGTAGGCGAGATAGGATCACATAACATCTGAGGGTTATGCTACTCAACGCCAGGAGTTTAAATCTCAAAATGCACGCACTCAAAGCACTCCTCAGTATGGAGAATGTCTACATCTGTGCAGTAACTGAAACTTGGTTCAAGGCTCCAGACAGCACCCCAGTACTAGCAGGCTACAACTCATACCACATGTTTCGGCCAAAGAACACGGACTGAAACCCAAAAGGAGGGGATGTATCCATATTCATCAAGGATACCTACACCTCCAGGTTAGTGGCGCAGCATGATATCTCTGAGATCATCCATGTTCAACTAACATCGGGCAAATCTGCAATGCAAATTGTGGCCTGCTACAGATCACCCTCCATGATCCAGGACTACCACTCCACCTTTCTGGAGACACTGGAAAACATGAAGGTCCTACCGAACACCCTGATATTGGGTGATTTCAATTACCCTACCATTCACTGGAAAAACTACTCGAGTACAAACTCCCAGGCCCAGCGCTTCCTGGAATTCATCAACTCAAATGCCCTGGATCAGCTGGTAAACTCCCCTACCACAGGTGAAAACATATTGGACCTGGTCAGCACCAACATGGGCGACAGGTGTTCCACACCGGAGGTCAACCCGTCACCGGTTAGATCAGACCATAAACTAATCACTCTGGATGTCCACACCCCACCATCACCCCCAACTAAGGAAACCACAGTAAAAAACTTTTCTAAAGCAAACTTCACCTTACTTAAGACAGAGGTGGCGAGTTTCACAGCCCCCACGCTAAAGGATAAAGCTGCCCAAGATGCAGAAACCTTTGCAAATGCACTCTATGAGCACCTACAATGATACATGGATTGTGCCATCCCTAGCAAAACCAAGACTCACTCCTCCAAGAGAAGGAAACCAGTTTGGTGGACCCCTGCCATAAACAGGCTATACAACAGAAGGAGGAAACTAGTTCAGAAAAAAAAAGCAAATCCCAAGAAGGAAAGACATCCCTGATCAGTATCAGTAAGAAACTGAGGTCCCTTATGAAATCATCCATGGCTAACTTCGAAAGAAAATAGCCAAGGATTCAAAAGATAACCACAAAGCCTTCTTTAGCTATGTTAAGAATCTAAGTGGCAACTCGCAGATATGCACTGAACTAGTGCAAAATAGCACAAAATATACTGAACCTACTGATATTGCCAACATCCTGGCAGATAGATTCAGTGCAAACTTCACCCCCTCTCACCTCCAAAAGGGCCCACAACAATATCGGAAAAGTGTAGTGTCCCAAAAATCACAGACGCACAGGTGAAAACAGCCCTTTCAAAAGCCAAAAACACAGTGTCAATGGGACCAGATGGTGTCCCAGGCTGCATCTTGCACGAACTACAGAACGAACTAACCCCCCACCTAAACACGTTGTTCAACTTCAGCCTCTCCACAGGCTACGTGCCCATAGAATGGTGCACAGCAATGGTTATTCCTCTCCACAAAGGACTGGCCACAACTGACCCTGGTAACTATCGCCCCATAAGCCTGACTAGCCTGGTCTGCAAGGCTATGGAGCGCATCATCATGGAACTCATTAACAAAGACATTGGGAACCTCCAAACACTTGACCCGACCCAGTTCGGCTTTGTTAAGGGCAGATCATGCCTACTAAACCTGGTTGACTTCTTCGAGACAGTCACTAAGGCCATAGACGAGGGAAAGGTGGTTCACACAGCCTACCTTGACCTCGCCAAGGCTTTCAACACCATTTCCCACTCGGGTATTACAGAAAAACTCACCAGCCTGAACATAAACCCCTACGTCATGAGATGGGTTGCCAACTGGCTTACAGACAGAACTCACATGGTAAGAATAGCGGGCTCCAGATCCAACTCTAAACCAGTCACAAGTGGTGTCCCGCAAGGCTCAGTCCTGGGACCCCTACTGTTCGGCATATACTTCTCAGAAGTACAGGCAAACACAAGAGGACTATGGCTAACCAAGTTCGCCGAGGACTGCAAACTGGGAGCCATAATTGACTCTCCGGCTGACATGGACATCCTCCAAAAGGGCCTTACTGAGACGGACACCTGGTGTCAAAGTTATGGCCTCAAGCTAAATGCCAAAAAAATGCATAGTCATCCCATTTGGGAAAAACAAAACACCCACGAATTACCACATAGGTGGCAGCCCCCTTAACACAGAAGAGGTAATAAGAGATCTGGGGGACCCAGGTAGATAGTAATCTGTACTTTGACAATCATATTGCCAAAGTAGTTAGGAAATCCTTCTATGTGGCCCATCTAATTACTAAAGGGTTTGCATCTAGAAATAAAGAGGTTATAGTGCCCCTCTACTCGTCACTCATTAGACTCATCATAGAGTACAATGCCCCATTTGGGATCTACCTCACAAGACACTTCCAACAGCTGGAAAGACCACAAAAGTACTCACCAAGAGGATTACTGGCCTCAAGCATATGTCCTATGCAGTCCGACTGAAAAGACTCCGGCTGTACTTAGTGGCATATCGCTTACTCAGAGGTGATCTCTGCCTGACTTACAAAGCCATGTCCAACTCAGAACTGATGGACATGCTCCACCTAAAGAAATCCAAATCACTGCGAGCCACGCGCTCTAGTGAGCTAAACCTCGCCACAACAATAAGTAGAACATGCTAGAGGGACAGATTCCTGTCACAGAGACTCCCCATGCTTTGGAACAAAATTCCAAACTACATTAGGCAGAGCCCCTCACTAACACTCTTCAAGAGAAACCTTGACAAGTGGATGGGTAACAGAAATTACTCCCCTGGGATCACGTCATTGGCTCTGCTTGACAGGGGATCAGTTAATTAATCAATGGGGCGGTGAAAGCCAACATACTCTGGCTAGGCTTATAAATGCCCTTGGGCAGATAACCTAGTACCTACCTATGATCCTATGTCGACTAAGGAGACATCTTCAGGAGGTGACCGGGGGGGGGGGGGGGCCTTCCCCTTCATCAAAATCCGTGTCCTCAGTGACAGATACTTCCAGGGACTCTAGGTGCTTCCTCTTCCACATCTTCTTATGGGGGGTCCTCAACGGGGATCTTTGAGGAAGACTCCGAAGAAGAGGGGCCCTGTACAGGAGTAACTTAAAGCTTCGATGCTCTCTGTCCTGTCACAGGAACTGGTGTCAGCTCTGGGCCAGAAGATATGGCAATGTGACATTTCGATGCAGGAGGAACCAGCTGAAAGCCTGCAGTGGCTAAAGCTCTCTCCATAACCTGGAAGGCAGGACCCCCAAGGAGGAGTGGGAGTCCGAAACCAAGAAAGACCACCTCAGAACTGAGGTCACACCCCGCCTCGAGAATCCGCCCACTGAAAACAGGAGCCAGGGAAGGTCCTGCAATCGACAAAGCCCCGAGAGACAAGGTCGGCTCCGCATAAAAAACAGGGGCTGATCCAAGACCCTTGGAACCAGCAGCTGAGTTCTGCGGAGGGAACCGAAGAAGTCAGAGCAACATCCGGTGTGGAGGTGATCAAAGTGCTGGGCTTCAAAGCTCTGATGGAAGTCAGATGGGGAGACAGTGTAGGAGTCCTTGGAGAAGATATCCCAATTCGAGGAGCGAGAGGGGTCTAAGAAAGGGCAGGAATACCTCTGGCCACCAACAGCTGATCCACCAATTTCACAGCATCTACCTTGGAGAGACTCCCGGAGGATCGAAGGGACAATCCTGAAGGAGACTGAGGTCATTCCAGAAAGGGACTGGGCAACTGGCCTGCAATGGGATCTATAGAAGGTGAATACCTCGTCCTGGGAAAAAGATCCAGATCTGGTTTTGGCACCAAGGAGGTGGGCACAGCCTGCTGAAGCACTGCTAGGGAAGTTGGCACCGAGCTGGAAACTAAAAATGGCAGTGCCGATGCTGGTGCCAAAGGCACCATAGTAGCAGTAGTTGGTGCCAACAATTCTTTAAGTTGTAGTTTCGGTACCTTTGCTTTCGGTTCCATGGAGGTAGTTGGAACTGTAGCCTTATGTTTTTGTGCCACTGGTGCCATGGGGGACGCAGGTACCAAGTGGCTCTTCTTTTTGAGATGGTCTGATGAGGGGAATCAGACTTGGACAAAGCTTCACTAAAAGTAGTTTTTAAAAAGCCCTTCAAAATGAGCTTATTCCCATACTCGACCATGGCCTGGCAGATGAGAAGCTCCTAGACAAACACACAAAAGATGCCCATCAGAAATGGGCATCTTTCTTCCACAGTCTTTAAAACCTGAGATGCCTTTATGTTTTTCCGTCTTTTTTTAAAGGAATTTAGTGTCTAAGGGTAACAACTAAAGGTAATAACCAAACACACCAACACACACACACACACACACACACACACACACACACACACACACACACACACACACACACACACACACACACACAGAGGACAGGTGGAAGGTCTACCAATGATGATAGAGGAGAAATACCAAAAGGGTATAGCAGAAGAAAGAAGGAAGTACAAACAATGGTACTAAGAATTACCGCAAATGGTAAGAAAGGCAGGAGAGGGTTTTCAACAGTGGTGATGGAGATTACCAGAGGTATGGGGTAGAGTATCCAAACATGCACAGCTGACATATTATAAGGTATAATAAAGACAAAAAAAAAAAAAATATATATATATATATATATATGTATGAAAATACAAGAAATTTTAAGATTTAGCTGAGAGCAATGACTTGACGTGTCTTGTTGACAGAGCAGCAAACGAGATCTGGGGTAATGGAGAGAGGGGCATTATGGATAGAGTCTTAGCTCGAGAGTTTTTGACAGGTGTGAGCTGTATAACAACACGGCCAGTTCCGAAGATCAGAACTGAGTCCCATTCGTCAAGAATGAACAAAGAGAGGGGGCGGAGCTTGAATGGCTAACTGAAAGCAGCAGTATTTTAGAGCTCCATATAACTAGTTAAATAAGACAGGAAAAAATATTCTTTCTTTTTTTCTTCAAAATATAAAATCTTACAGATAAAGGACTAATTTACATAATTAGAAACTTTGGTGAAGTTTTACAAATAATTTCCTGTCAAAAAGCTTGGAGATATATTCACTTGTTAAAATGAGCAACTCAAGGAATTCTCATCAGGATGCTGCCTTACAGAAGGAACTACAACAAATGGCATCTACCCTGTAGGAGTTGTCTTTGAAGATGGATGATTTTAAAGAGAACCTGGAAAATCTTAAAACAAGTAGTCAAAAACAGGCTGACACCCTCAAGGAACACCAGACAAGGGTAACAGGAATAGAGGTTTCTCTAAATGACTTAGAAAGCAGACTTAAGGAAGAGGAAACACAGAAAGTACTACTTTTTAAACAAAACACTTGGTTGGTTAATAAAGTAGACGACTTGGAAAATAGGGAGAGGAGGAATAACATCAGGATTTTCGGATTACCTGAAAACACAGAAGGTGAGGATATTATTTCCTTTTTATCAAGCTGGATCCCTGACTTTTTAAATTTAAAAGAAGGACTTTCCTTTGGCATTGAAAGGGCACACAGAGCTCTTGTAAAACCTGCCACTAACTCAAACTCTCCTCCTCGGTCAATAATTATCAAACTTCTTTCATACTTGGACAAGGAACTGATTTTAAGACCTGCTTGGAGGAAGGCACCTCTAAAATATAAACAGAGCCTGATAAGATTTGATAATGACTATTCATCTAGAATAATGGAACAAAGGAAAAAAGTGTGGCCAATGATAATGTTTCTGAAACAAAATAACATCAAGGCACAACTTGCATATCCAGCTAAGATAAGAATGCTGCATGCCAACGAGATGAGGACTTTTATTGAATTAGAGGAAGCCTCTTCATTTATTAAAACTAATAATGTGATTACTTTACCAGAAGATATGGATTGGATGTCACCTTCTCTCAAGAGAACAAAAGCAACAAATGTCTGGACAGACGTCAAAAATAAGAAGCAAAAGACTGAAACTGTTACAGTCAAATCTCTCAAAGCATCTACTATGATATGAATTGTTTTAACACCACTTTAAAGCACCAATTTTACTGCTTGGAATTTTAAGACAAAGGTAACTAACTACTGGAATCTTTATCTATATTTTTTGAAAATAGATGACACAAGAGTTTTCACATTACCTCAGGTATGTAAAACAGGGTACTTTTCTTTCACAGAAGGAGGGTTATATAGCACATAAAATATTTATACTGTAAATCAACATACATAGTATGTGTGTATTTTATCTTAATTTGCTATTTTCTCTCTCTTTCTTTTCTCGTTATTTATTTTAACTGCATCTTGCTTCCCTTTCTAAATTCTCTCCTATTTACTATACTAATATAGTCTGTATATATTTAATAACTCACTACCTATACATAGATAAATAATAGTCTAAAATTATCTAGTTTTAAGGTAGACTAACTGGAATAGTGAATTTAATTAATTATTACGATATTTATTAGATTAATGATAGTCACTGTTATGCTTATTGGGATTGGGGACATGTTCGTGATTAACTCTGAAATGTTCCATTCATGTACTTATGTCCTTTGAATTATTTCCTTTTAGTATTAACAAATACCTATTATACAACGACCCCCCCATTAATATTCAAAAATGTGCACGCTGATTGGTCAGCGTGCACGTTGTAAATCAGAGTTATAGTAATGGAAAAAGGTCCGGTCACCCGGACTTTTTCCATTACTATAACTCTTTTTTACAGCATAGGAGAACGCAAGATCTCCATTGCTTCACACTGTCTCGCTATGTTAAACTCCTTTAACACAGCGAGACAGTTTGTAAAAAGCAATGGAGATCTTGCTTTCTCCGTTGTTTTCAAACTGTCTCTATGTTAAATGGGTTTAACATAGCGAGACAGCTTTAAAAAGCAACGGAGATTCTCTGTTGCTTTTTAAAGCTGTCTCGCTATGTTAAACCCATTTAACATAGCAAAACAGTTTGTAAAAAGCAACGGACATCTTGCTTTCTCCGTTGCTTTTGCCCACAGCTCTGATGTACTGCGTAGGCATACGACGCGCAGTACATCAGAATTGCCGCAGAATACCAGACAGCTGCGGAAGGGCAGCAAGGAGGCATTATACAATGCCATTATTTAAGAAAAGTAATTATTTTTTTCCTTAAATAATGTCATTAGATATAATAACCACTTCTGGGTGTGGTAATGCTGGATTTACCCACGGTTGGCTTTGTTTGACCACTCGGGCTTCGCCCTCGTGACCAAACCACACCAACCGTGGGTAAATCCAGCATTACCCACACCCAGGCGTGGGTTATTGCTATAATAAAAGGAGGGAAAAATGTACTGTTGGTTAAGAGAAGTGAAGCTTTCTTCACATTCTATTGTTGTTGCCATAGCAACAGTAAACAATTCCTGCAGTTTCTAAGGACACTGAATCTGCAAAGTGCATTTAACCTCACAGATAAAAAATAAGAAAAAGTAATGTTTAGTTGTTAAAATGAAAAACAACCTAAGCAAGGTAAAATAAATACATAGCAGGACTATTTGTAAATATTTTATGATTTATCCTCACAGGATTACATATTCCTGGAAACACAACTGAAATGTCCCCAAATTACTTGTGAATTTAAATGAAACTGCCTGATTAATAAGCATAATTTACTTTAACAACCTGAATCCATAAGCTATCTGCTCTATATATGCTACATTATATACATCACTTGCATATAACAGTCTCTAGAGCACACAAAAAATACATATTATTTTTGCAACTTGCTACATTTGCACTAACCATACATTCTAAACTAACTCAATTGGCAACTGACAAGTTATTTATTTGAAACAGCAGTCTAAATATTAATTGTGCCTTTGAAATATTGTTGCTGTTTTGACAAAACAAAGCCTGAATTGAAAAAGGAATGATTTGAAGAAGTGAAGTATTGTACAGATTTCAAAGACAGCTATTGACACTACAATATAAGTAGAAACATATACATGCAAGGAAAAATTGAAATGCTTTATACTTTTAGTTAAAATAGCTTATTGTTAACTTTTTGCTTTATCAGAAAATTTAAAGAGCTAGGAAATTATTTCTAATTTGTCTTTATAATGTTTACTAAAGTGATGTTAGTCACTGACTTGTTTAATGGATTGCGAGTCATGTACAAGATGGACTACTGAATGTTATTTTTGTTTATCTATGTTTGCTGAATTTCTTTTATTAGTACTGATTTAAAACAAGGAAAAGAAAGGGAAGGGAAATCTCTGTTTTTGGTCAAGGGAGGAGAGGCTTAAGAGTATTCTAACTGCCCCGAGAACTCTCTAAGATGCTCTAAATACTATTTGATTAATACTTACATAAGGTTTTGATTACCAAATAGGTACCTTCACATTCATTCTAGACCTGATGTGATTACCCATTCTGGAAGCAGGAGGTGCCCTATGCAGAATGGGAATTGTTAGGGTGATCATAGTTCATTCTTAGACTCTGCTTTGTAAATCTATAAATTTGTAAAAGCACTGCACACTAGAATGTCGGGCACCTCTACTCAGAGTCAGGATACCATTGATAAGCCATGTCATTTCATAGTGTAAGTTGAAGTTGGTGAGCTGAAGAGTGGGAAAGTAAAGGAAGACAGTACACCTGCAGTAAATTCATATTTCATTGGTAATCACTCATTGTCTCCTACAGAGTCCTTTTAGTCAAATTATTTTAGTAATAATCTATTTGTTGTTGGCTTATTTAGTGTATGCTCCTCTGTTGCATTTAATTTATCCAAATGACATATCTGACATGTTTGGGATCTCTTAAGGGTAACTAAATATTGGATATTTTCTAAGTCAACATAATTGTTTACACTACTAACATTCCATCCTGATATATAAAATACTACAGAACAATACTAGAATAATATAGAATTTCATATCTCTTTTAAGAAAATTCCCCATATAATAATTTAACATATGGAACTCAGTTGATATTGTTGGTTAAAGGTATGAGTGATAATCCAATAGATCTATCTTTATCTATTGGATTAGGAATGACTTTCATTCCATGTTTAATGGGAAATTCATATTTACTTGTATTTATACTTTAGAATTAATGTTTTATAGAAGTACTTTTTTAAAGCCTGACCAGAATTTTACCCTACTTATATTTAAAGAAGAAAGAACATTAAATTACACTCCCAAGTTTACACACATATAAATAACATTCAATGTTATCAGAGAAGGGTCTATATCGCAAGCACAAATGCTTAGGTTGTCGAATACGGCATGATCGACACCTATTAAGCGAACCGCGAGTACACCAAACATTGGAAACCGTGAAATTCGAAATCCCGATTCAGCATGGTCGGCCCTTCTGTGGTGTAGCTCCGTAAGGTAAGTGTGCGATAGTTATGGACCTTAGGGTTAGGGTGCGGGTTAAGGTAAGTGCATAGATAGTAATGTATGTAAGGGTTAGAAGTAGGGTTTGGTTAAGTGTATGTGTGTGGATTATTTATTTTGTCTGGGTATAGTTTATTAAGGTAAGTGTGTGATAGTTACAGACTTTAGGGTTAGGGTGTGGGTTAAGGTAAGTGCATAGAAAGTAATGTATGTAAGGATTAGTGTAGGTTTAGAAGTAGGGTTCAGGTTAGTGTATGTATGTGGTTTATTTATTTTGTTTGGATGGGTAGTATGTAGCAAGCGGCGTAGTGAGAAGTATGTTTTGTTTTCATTAGTGGGTGGAATGGTGTTGGCCAAGCAAAAGTATTTGGTGATGCATTTTTCTGCGTTGTGAGGTTTTGATGACTTGTGCATTCACTGAATAGGTGTCGATCATGTTGTATTCGACAACCTAAGCGTTTGCGCATATAATATAGACCCTCAGAGAATATGGTTTAACTACTGTAATCAAAATAAAAAAAAAAAAGAAGCAAAATGTTTCTTCCAACAATAACCTGAAATGGATTTAACATTCTTATCATTAAATACTAATGGCTTAAATAATGCAAATAAAAGATCAAACTTACTAAAATATTTAAATCTAAATATGGCACAAGTAGTATTTCTCCAGGAAATGCATTTTAATACTAATGATAGTTATTTGGAACCCTAAGGACTATACAGTCTTAGCTCAATCCTCCTACAGAACAAAGACAAAAGGAGTATCAATTCTCTGGAAGAAAAACATAATCACTCCAAAAGTTATTTATAAATATGAAGACAAAGAAGGTCTACTAGCACTTGTTATAATTAAATTTAATAACAGAATATGGACCTTAGCAAATCTATATTGGTTCCCAGGAATTGGAGCAGGAACGGTTAAAAAACACCAAGATTTTATTTCCAACAATTATAAAGGAAATCTTATACTGGGAGGAGACTTTACTAGTACCTTAGAAGCTTCTGAAACCACCAATAACTCTTTTCACATAGCAACTATTTCAAAATCCATAAAAAGATGGATTGATTCATTTCATTTAATAGATACTTTTAAAGTAAAAGATGATAAATCCTTATTATTTTCCCATAAAGACCATAGATTTGGAACACAAACCAGAATAGACAAATTATTTGTAGTTCAAGATTTACAAACAAAAATCCTCAACTTCTCAATAGTTCCATGCCTGCATGACTCTCTGATAATGAAGCTCCAAATAGAGTTTAAACCTTTAATCCTGTCAACTAGAATTCCATCATATATTACGAAAATTAAAGAATTCAGACCCTAGATGTTGTCAGAACTACAATTATTTCTTGAAATTAATAATACAACAGAAATCAGTAGAGTCATGGTTTGGGACTCAATAAAAGCATATATATTTGGTAAGGCCCTTAGCTGGTACAAAAACAAATTGAGAGAGTGGGAATCTGAAACATTAGACTTGCAAACCAGACTCTTGATAGTAAAATCTAAAAAAAATCAGAATTGTCTAGAAGTCAAAAAAGAAACAGAGGAATTAAATAAAAAATATAATGAAATTCTAACACACAAAACTTGTTTAGCCGTAGAAAAATTAAAAATAAACTCATTAGCCACCTCCCCCAGATATCTACATAACTTATCTACAAGAATTAAAATACAATCTAAAGCAAATAACATTAGTTGTATATATCATGAAAAGAAAGGGAAAAAAAGTATCAGATATAGGAGACATCCTTGAAGCATTTTGGTTCCATTATATGGAACATTTCAAAAAAGAAGATTAGATACAAACCTTATCAGTATAAAAAAAAATTCCCGAAAACTTAAAACTAGACCTACAAAAACCTATAGCCTACAAAGAAATTGTTGACAAGATAAAAGAAAGTAAATCTAACAAAGCTCCAGGGATAGATGGTATAATTACGGAAATTTACAAACTCTTCCCTTCAACAGTAATCTCCCTTTTTCATAAAACTTTGCTAGAAGTCCAGTCAGAAGCAAAAATACCACCCTCATGGAAATATTCTCTCATAACACCAATTCTAAAAGATAATAAACCATCAGACCTTTGCACCTCATACAGACCTATATCATTACTGAATAAGAAGTTATGTACCTACCATAACGTTCCATGTTAGTTGCCTTCTTCTTGCCTTCTCTCTTGCTGGTTGGGTTCGGAGCCAATCCTCAGCTCCGACTCGGCCATCTACTAAAGCTCGAGAGCTATTTACTGGCTCGAGGCCTCCCCATATCCCACAATGCTTGGCGCTAGATACCCAGATCTCATTTGGCAGAGCTAACACCATAGAAAAATTCAAGGACACCTGTCCAAACTACAAGGTTTACCTACAGTACTAAAACAGAGGAGGACGTAACCCAGATAAGACTCACCCAGAGGAAGAAGGCCTCAAAAAGGGACTCTTCTCGGTCTGTCCAGGCTAGGGGGATGGAGGGTGGGACGCAAGAAAGAAGGCAAGAAGACGACAACTAACATGGAACGTTATGGTAGGTTCATAACTTCTTAATGTTAAGTTGTCTCTCTCGCCTTCATTCTTGCTGGTTGGGACAGCGTCCCTAGCACCTTAGTCCTGGGTGGCTCATCGGAACAGACTCTTGAGCACAGTGGAACCAAAATCAGCTCTACTCCTAGAGGCCATATCCAACTTATAATGTGAAATGAAAGTATGATGAGTGGCACATGTGGCTGCAGCACAAATAGATTCCGTTGGTAGTCTTGCTTGAAATGCTACCGAAGTAGCTAATGCTCTGGTGGAATGACCTTTAGGTTTAGTAGGGAGTTCTTTATGTCTCAGCTGATAAATCAAAGTAATAATAGAGGACAACCACTTGGATAAAGTTACTTTAGAAACTGGTAGGCCCTGTTTGCCCTCAGCATAGGACAGGAAGAGTTGGTCTGATTTTCTTGTTTGCTTAGTCCTATCCAAATAAAAACGTAATTGCCTATGAACGTCCAATTGGTGTAACTTTTGTTCAGCTTTGTTCGAATAGTTAGGAAAAAAGACAGTTAGAGCAATAGCCTGATTCAGGTTTGTTTCGGAAGGTATCTTGGGCAGAAAGGAAGGATTAGACCTGTGTGAAACTCTATCCTTATGAAACACAAGGTAAGGAGGACGAATACAGAGGGCTTGAAGTTCTGAAACTCTCCTAGCTGAGGTGATGGCTACTAAAAAGAGAGTCTTCCAGGAGAGCAATTTTAAGGAACAGGAAGCCACAGGTTCAAAAGGGGGGAGAATCAAGGAAGCTAATATCAAGTTTAAGTCCCACGGTGGTGGGGGATCTCTGACCGGCGGCCTAAGCAAAACAGTTCCTTTAAGACAGGCCTTGCAAAGTTTGTGGGACATGATGCTGGTTTCTGACAGGCCAGCGTGGAAATTTGCGATAGCAGCTAATTGGACCCTAATGGTGGCAGACGAGGAACCAGCTTGAAAGAGTTCTGCTAAAAAATCTAGAACGTGATGGACAGGGGCTGTAAAGGGGTCTATATTCCTAGCCTCTGCCCAGAAAGAGAAACGTTTCCACTTACTAGCATAAGTCTTCCTGGTGGTAGATTTGTGCGAAGAAAGGATGATTTCACGCACCGGCTGAGAAATATGTGGAAGCCTGGCTAAGGATGGAAGTGGAGCAACTAAGCTGTGAGACTGAGAGACTGAAGGGATTGGTGCAGCCCGCCCGACTGATGGACCAAGAGGTCTGGCACTGGGTCTAGATTCCAAGGCTGCTCCAGCAGGTGACGATGCAGGAAATTTGTCGAGGCCAGTAAGGGGCAATGAGGATCATCCTGGATCCCAATGCGGTAGCCTTCTGAATTAGTTTGGGAATTAGGGGAAAAGGTGGGAATGCATACAGAAGACCCTGGGGCCAATCGTGAACTAGAGCGTCTCTGGGGAAGTGTCTGGGAAGGGGGAAGAGAGTGAAGAAATTGTCGCACTTGCTGTTGAGAGGAGTTGCGAAAAGGTCGCAGCAAGGTTGACCCCATCTGCGGAAGATTTTGTCCGCTACTGACTGACTGAGAGACCACTCGTGAGGCATGAGAATAGCTCTGCTTAGCCTGTCCGCTATGACATTTGACTTCCCGGGGATGTGCGTTGCCATCAGAAACTGTTGAGAGGAGATCACCCACTGCCAGAGTCTGAGTGCTTCTCGAAATAAGGGATAGGACTTGGTTCCGCCCTGCTTGTTGATGTACCACAATACAGACATATTGTCTGTCTGAATTGCAATAGTCCTGGTAGTGAGTCCTGAAGAGCTTGCAACGCTAAAAGCACCGCTCTCATCTCCAAGACATTTATGTGCAGGTGGTACTCTAGGGGTTGCCAAGTGCCCTGGACAGTCCTGCCCTGAAAATGCCCCCCCCCACCCGATCAGGGAGGCATCCGTGGTCACTGTGGCAACAGGAGGAGGAAGAACAAACGGTCTGCCCTGGAGTACTAGAGGGGAGACCATCCACCAAGCCAGGTGGTCTTTGCATGATTGAGTGATTATTATCTTGTGAGACATCGGAAGTTGTTGAAAAGACCACTGGGTAAAAAGCATCCACTGAAGAATCCGCATGTGAAAACGAGCCAGGGGAACTAGTATGACTGCTGCTGCCATGAGACCCAAAGTTTTTAGTACAAATCTGGCCTGAATCCTCTTGCACTGTAGTAAGACCTGCACATGTCGGCGAATGTCTGACACTCTGTCTAGAGGAAGTCTTGCAGACAGATCTTTTGTATTTAATCTTGTGCCTATAAAGGTTATAGACTGACAAGGCGACAATGCAGACTTTTCGAAATTTATTGAGATACCTAGCTCGGAGCAAGTTTGGATGGTATAATCCCTGGCTCGTAGTAGCTGATGCCTGGTGGAAGCAGTAAGAAGCCAGTCGTCAAGATATGGAAACACCTGGAATCCTCGCCGTCTCAGGTGAGCCGTAACCACTGCCATGCATTTGGTGAACACCCCGGGGGCTGTGGTGAGACCAAAGGACAGGACTCTGAATTGATAGTGACTGGCTCCCAGCCGGAAGCAGAGAAACCTTCTGGAGTGCCTGTCCATTTTGATATGGTAGTATGCATCCTGAAGGTCTATGGAGCACATCCAATTGTCCTGACCCAAAAAGGGTAGAATGGACTGAAGCGTGACCATCTGGAACTTTGTTCTTTGAACAGACTTGTTTAACCTGCTGAGATCCAAAATGGGTCTCCAGTCCCCTGTCTTTTTTGGCACCAAAAAGAACTTGGAGTAAATTCCGGATCCTTGCTGGTCTGCTGGGACTGGCTGGATGGCCCGTTTTTCTAGCAGTTTTGAAATTTCTGGCACTGCTTTTTCCCTTAGACCGGGTGGAACATCTGGAAGGGACTTGGTTGTTTGTACAGAGGTGTGGACAAAGGGGATTTTGTAACCCTCGGATATGATAGACCGTACCCATTTGTCTTGTGTGAGGAGTTGCCAGGCTTCTGGGTACAGTGACAATCTTCCCCCGACTGCCTCCGAAGGTGAACAGTCGGGCAGCCCCTCAGGGGTGCTGAAAGGGTTTGTCAGAGAAAGATTCTCTGCTACCCTGATTTTGCGGACCCCCTCTGCCCCGCGGGCGGCGTCTATTATTGTTCCCTCCCCTGCCTTTGGAGGGAAACTCGCCACGCGTGTCAGGCACGACTCCCTGGGGTTTCCGAAACCACATTTTTCCACTCTTCTGACCTTTGGGGTATGGTCTAGAGGGAGTAGAAAAACGGACTCCCACGGCAGAGAGAGTCTTGCCTTCCTGCTCACACCTGGTAAGGGTATCCTTCACTTGTGGTCCAAACAGAGCCGAACCATCGAAGGGGGTATTGGTGAAGGACGCCTTAAATTGGTCAGCAAAGTTACATAACCGCATCCAGGCATGTCTTCTTAAAGCCACGCCTGTACCAACGGCCCTACTCGCCCCATCGGCTGCATAAGAAATGAGCCGCATGGAGGAGTTGACGATTGAGTTAAGATTCGCCAGCTGGGAGTTAATCTTATCTTGAGCCCCCGCAGCTGATGGATCCTGAAGGGTATCACCCAGTTCCTTGAGAAGATCCCTTTGAAGACAGGTGAAGTGGCACAGATAATTCAGTGACCACATGGAAAAAGTCGCTGAAGAAAACATCCGCTTCCCGTACCTGTCCATTGTCCTAGACTCTTTATTAAGGGGATGGACAGGCACCAAAGGGTCAGCCAACTCTTTCTTCGTGGCTGCTGCAACTACCATGGCATCAACGGGGACACCTTTTGTCAAAAATTGTTTGTTGGGTGGGGCTGTAATGAACTTAGTGGGCCTGCAGGGAGTTGGTTCCACTGTGTCCTGGCCTGACCACGCCCTTCAAGCCACTACTTCCATCAGCGGGTCGAAGGGTGGAGACACCCAGGAGATGGAAGGGCGAGAACCAAATGCGTCCAGGTATACCGACTCATCCTCAGAAGGGTTAAGGGCAGTCCAGTTCCCCCTCTGCTTAAGGATCTCTAGGATGTCTGAAAAAGAGACATCCTCAGAGGGGGATCTTGGGGACCCTTCCAAATCCTCCAAGTCGGTATCAGACGTGACTGACTCAGGTGAGTCGACATGTTTCCTCTTACATTTTCTCTTTCGAGGGGGCTCCTCTGAAGGATCAGGGGAGGCCTCGGAAGAGGAAGATACGCCCAATGGGGTGACCTGGAGCGTTTGTTCTCCACGCATGGGACCAGGAGGGTGGGCAGAGACCGATGCAGGCACCATGGGGGGAGGAGCCGAAGGGGCTGATCGAGGGGCCAACTCAGGAGTCAGTACGCTCCTCATGACCTCGAAGATGCCCCCATCAGGCAGAGCAGAGGGTCCCCGCTCCAAAGAGACGTGAACCCCTCCCGGCACCGATAGGGACGACTCCGAGGCCGATGTAGGAGCCGAGCTCACCTGCGCCGAGGCCCCGAGAGGGAGAACGTGGTCGGACAAGGGTCCGATGCCACTTGCCCCCTCGGAGTCGACAAGAGAGTCCCGGCGCCCAGATCCCTCCAAGGACGGAACCAATGAAGAGATCAGAGCTGATGAAGGAGCCGAAAGGTGTGGTATCGGCTCCGACGTTTCCAAGATTCGAGCCCCAACCAGCTCCGGCTCCGAACACAAAGGGGGAGTCGGAGGAGGAACTGCTGAAGACACAGGGACAGCCACAGTCTGTTGAGAAGGGCTGGTTAACATTTTGGACAGGGCCTGCGATTTAAGGAGTCTACTGACCACCCTCTCCAAGTCATGATCGGATAGCTTGGAGGACCGAGAGGAGTGGGACCTATGGCTTCGTTCAGACTGAAGCAATGGTGACCTCGGAGCCGAACAAACCGATTCTAGGGAAGGGGACCTAGAACGTTTTCGGCCCAAAGACGGTTCCGACACTAAAGTCAGAGCCGATTGAGGTCCAGAGATGTCGGTTCCAGTTGGAACCAAAGAGGAGGCAGATGTTCCGCCCGGCGATGGCTACGAACTGGGAGCGGACGGCTTGGCGGGCTTTAAGGATTTCCCCGACTGAGGCTTCGCCGGGAACCCCTCTGGCTTAAGTAAGCCTCTCAAAATAAGCTTGTTCCTACGTTCCTGCAGGACTCTCGGGCTGAAAGTGTGACAGACCGAGCAGGAGTCCTGCAGGTGTAGGGGACCCAAGCAATAAACACAAGAAGTGTGACTGTCTGTCAGAGACATCTTCTGACAGCACGAGTCACACTTCTTGAAGCCTGAAACTTTAGTATCCTTGGACATACTGGCAAGGGGCTATCAAAGGGAGGATATTAAACTAGTGCTTAAACAAGGCACACAGAAACACACACACACACACACACACACACACACACAAACACACGCACTAGTTAAACTAACAACAATAACAACAAGAATATCCACTAGTAAATATATACAAATATTACAAGGCTAAATAACTGTAGCTACAAAAGGCTAAACACTGCTCCTATCAGGTACAAAAAGGGTGGGGTTAGCCACTAAAGAGAAGAAACAGGGGGGGAGGGGCAGAAACTCTCTAACAAAAAACGAGCTTCCTGAGTGGGAAAAACTAGGGGATACACACTCTAATTATACTAAAAGCGAAAGACTATCTATATAGAAGAGAAATACACGTAAAATTTAAGCTAATAATACAAAAAAGATTAATACGACCTGAGCCAGTAAAAGCGCAACCTCGTAGCTGAAGCGGCAAACGAGATCTGGGTATCTAGCGCTAAAGAACTTTCTTCACAAAATATATAGGGAAACAGCCTCCTGAGAACAAAATGGATTCTTATGCTGCTTTCAGTGTGTAAATGAATTAAATGTTTTAGATATACATATGATAAAAACTGCTTACAATATTCCAACACAGAACTGGTTAACCTTACAAAGCATTCTAATGTACACTCAAGATTTATGCAGATTAATTAATAATTCCTAATTTAAAGATATTCCAAATCTAATACGTTTTCTGTATGAATTTATATATAATAGTTGTGAAAAGAAAAATTCCATTTCAAATCTATATAAAGAGTTAATAACATATAAAACATTTCCCAAACCGTCATAATGGCAGTTCTTAACAAAAGGTCAGTCATTGCAGTTAACAGAAGAAATTAAAACTAACATCTTACTATCAGTTAATTACACCTCTAACACACAGTACTGGAAAATATTTAAGTGGAAATACTTACATAGAGCATTTTTAACAACAGATAGAATTAAAAAGATCAGTACTACTAGAAATGGTTTTTGCTGGAGGTGTGAAAAGTCAAATAAAGCAGACTGAATTCATATTTTTTATGAATGTAATAAAATTAAATCATATTGGAATGGAATCAATCATTTTTACAAGCTTTATTTAATAATCCTTTACCTTAACTAAAGTATTGATTATACTAAATGTAAATGAAGGTCCCTACCTGAATAAGACAAATATGTATTTGTTATGGACAATACTTGCTATACCTAGGAAATGCGTAACCAGAAGGTGGAATTCAAATACACCCCCAACCTTGGAAGAATTCTACACTTTACTGAAGAGAACTGCATCAATGGAAATAAAAATCAAAGAACTTTGAATCTATCCCAGGCCATTGGTAAATAATCCTTGGAAGAAAGTTATATCTTTGTTGGACACTCTACAATAATCAATATTGTATCTCTGATAACTGATCTGTTAATTCTATATTTAATAACATACGGTGCATATAACTGAAAGTCAGGCTATTGTAAATACTGCATATAGCTGTTTAAAATAATATTTAAAAATATTACGTAAATGTTATTTTAACTGAAAATAAAAAAATATTTGAGGGAAAAAAAAGAGTGAACAAAGACCGACAACATCAAATACATCTTTTTAAATCTGTTTCTAGGAAATGTGAATGAGTAAAAAGGAGGTAACATGTTGTGAAGTGATATCATTTTGAATTTGGGCACCATCACAAACAGGTTTAAAAACAAAAGACCCAGAATGGGTCTCCAAGCATTTTCTTTCTTTTGCACTAAAAAAAAAAAAAATTCCCAACTGGGAAGGGGAAATGGTTCAATCATACCCTGGAACAACATGTGAAGGACAGGTGGAAATAAAAGTACATAACTTCTTAATGTGAAGTTGTTCACCACCTGATGTAAGATCTACAAATTGGCATTAGACTAGTATGAGCATGAAGAGGATGTCACTATACTAACAGGGTCCACTGAAGGCTTCTCATGTGGTATCTCACCTGGGGAAATGACATGACAGTTGAAGCCATCAGCCCCAGCCGCTGGAGAATAAGACTTGCTGGGAGTAATGGATGTTGGAGAACCTGCATAGCTACCCGACACACAGACAAAATCCTAGATTTTGGGAGTTTGGCTATTTCATTGCTCATATCCATGTGATCTTCAATGAACTCTATTTGCTGTGAGAGTGTCAACTGATTATTTGGGTGATTGACTGTAATACATAACAACTGAAGAAGTTGGAGCAAGAGATCCCGTTGTTGAACCAGAAAATCCCTGGTTGGGGGCAAGGAGCCAATCATTTAAGTATGGGAACACCTGCTACTCTAGCAGTTTGAGATACTCACATGCTACTGCCTTGCATTTGGTGAACACCTGGAAGGCTCTGCTGAGACCAAAGGGCAGTACCCTAAATTGAAAGCAATTGGCTCCCAGACAGATGCAGAGAAATCTTTTGAATTATCTCATTATCATGACATGGTAGTAGGCATCCTAGAGATCTACAGAGCAGATCCAGTTGTCCTTTAGTAGAGATTGAATGGACTGAACCATGGCCATCTGGAACTTTTTCTGTTTTACATCCTGATTAAGATTACTTTGATCCAAAATTGGCCTGAGGTCCCCTGTCTTATTTGGAACTATAAAAAATCCTGAATGGACTCCAGATCTTGTAGAGCTGGGGAGACCTGCTGGATAATTGTTTTTTCCAACAGCCTTCAAACTCTGCTGTTGCAGATTTCATCTGATTGGGTGGCACAACAAGAATCCTTTCCTTCTTTTGAGGTGGGGAAACAAATGGAATAATGTAAACTCTGGTGATTATCCTCAGCACCCATGTGTCTAGAGTGATGGCCTGCCAGGCTTAAGGGTGCAGGGATAGGTGCCCCCCACTACCCCCACAGTATGGCACTTGGGTGATCCTTCAGGAGCGTTTATATGATTTCTCAGCGAAAGGACCTCAAAATCCCCAATTCTGCTGCCCACTTCTGCCTCTGAGGCAACACCCATTGCAACTGCCCACCCTACAAGAGGGTCTGTCTGTAGGACCATCCTGATTAAACCCTTGAATTTCCTGAACTGCATCTCCACTACTCAGATTATCTTTTCCAGGAACCAAAGGCATGGTAAGATATGAATCCCAATGACACATAGGGTTTTACCATATTGTTTCCGCCTGGTAAGGGTCTTCTTATGCTTTGGTCCAAAAACTGTTGAACCATCAAAAGGGGTGTTAAGGAAGGATGTCTTAAAGCCTTCTGCAAAGTCATACAATTACATCCAGGTGTGCTGACGGATGACTATGCTGGTACCTGCTTCTCTGACTGCAGCATCGGCTGGATGAGAAAGCAGATGCATGGTTACATTAGACATTGACTGAAGAGTAGACAATTGGAACTCCATTGTTTCCTGGATGTCTGCCTGTAAATAACCAGTGACGGACTTGGTGATTTCCTTTGTCAGGTTCCTCTGGAACAGAGTCATATGGGCAAGGTAGTTAAGTGCTCTAAGGACAAAAGTTACAGATGCATAAGTCCATTTTTCAAACGAGTCCAAGGCCCTTGAGTCCTGGAGATTTCCTTTTTCATGGCTACTGCCACAACCATGGTATCTACTAGGGTATCCTTGTTCCATTGTGGTCTTTTCTTTGGTGCAACTAAGATCTTGTCTTACTTCTTCAAAATTGTCTCTGGCATATAAGGTTCCTATCATGCCTGTTGCATTACCAGAATAATGACTGCATCAGCAGGTGGTAGCAACCAAAAGGTAGAACAGCCAGCTCCAAAATCCTCAAGGAATACAGAGTTCAGGGAAGGTATATTGGTGAACCAACCCCTCTTCATTTTATCAATTCCAAAATGTCACCAAAGGTGAAATCTTCCAGAGGGGATTGTGGGGACTCTTCCCCATCATCCAAGTCTCTTGCCTTCTATGACTGACTCTGGAGAAGGGTCTAGATATCACCACTTACACATCTGTTTCCTAGGAACCTATCTCATTGGGATGTCTGGGGGAGGATCAGAATCACAGAGGTAAAAAACAGTGCCCGTATTTAAAAATACAATAAAGTCTTGAGACAGTCCATTAAAACACAAGCTCCTAGCTTTAAATAACATTCCTGAACAAAACAGTGCTACAATTTTGTAAAATGGAAATTTTTCCCCAAAGGGAACTTATCTGCACAGCAAACAAACAGCACAAGCCCATCATCAATCCTCAAAAACCTCAGAAGAGCATACTCTTGTGCAGCAGGAAAGCTCTGAATAGCTTGACTCCAAACTTGTCTTTTCAATCAGCTCACCTCAAGATGACTAATGGATTTGGATGAGTGGAAGGTGCCCTGAAGCTTTGGAAGTTGACTGGCTGTTACATCCTATGCAGAATATAACCAATATAGCTAAGGCTACTACAGGAGTGATCAATACAATGAACATCTACTATTATGGTAATTTTTTTTTACACATATGGCCTGTCTCCCATTAGATCACTAATGCCATAAGCTAAGCTATATGGGTTGAACACCAAAGCTTAGAAAGAAAGACACTGATCCTTCCTCCTCTCTATCAGTCCCCCAATACCCCCCAGTACTGTGGGCCCTGACTTTGTCTGGAAGTGTCTTATTATGGTGCAACTGATGGGTCTGGATCTGACTTGGCTGTTGCTAAAGCTTGTGGCAACCAAAAACTTTTGACCTTCTTCATTGCCCACAATGCACCAAGCCCAATTACCTCAGATCTTGTTTGCTGCCTTAGTAGAAAGCAAAAGACAGAAATCATCATTAAGAAGCTATATCGGGAGTTTATGTAAATAATGAGGACATATAGGTCCTCTAAACATTCATTCTTCCAAAAGCCTGGAAGGATGGGGGTTGGTGGGAGGGGAGTTGAAGAATGAAAATGGACAACACAGATGGAACATTATGATGAGTACATAACTTCTTTATCGGATGTTGTCAATTTTCATTTTCTCCTCAACTGATGGGGCAGAGTCCCCAGCTACCGAATTTCCAAGGCAGAACCAAGGAAGGTTATTCCTAAGCACCACAGAACCAAAAGATGCCCTTCACCTGGAGGCCAGATCTAATTTATAATGAGTAACAAAGATATGGAGAGTAACCCCAAGTAGCCACTGCACAAATATCATCCATGGACACTCTACATTGAAAAATTGAGGAAGTTGCCATGGATCTGGTGGGATGGGCTTGAACTTTCAGAGCAATGCCCAATTTGTTACACACAAAGTAAATGCAATTTGTTATCCATCTGGATAGAGTAACTTTGGTAACTGGTTTACCTAATGTTGGTTCTGCATATGAAAAAAAACAATTGATCAGAGTTTCTGATGTTTTTAGGTTCATAGGTTCATACTAGGCTATCTGCCCTAGGGCATTTATAAGCCTAGCCAGAGTGTGTTTGGCTTTCGCCACCCATTTTAAATTAATTTTGCTATGCCCTTTTTCGAGGTTAGTATACTGTGCCTCTGTCTAACAGTGACACAGAAGTGATACCTGGGGTAAACCTACGATCTCCCATCCACTCATCAAGATTCCTCTTGAAGAGAGTCAATGAGGGACTCTGCCTAACCTGGACTGGGATTTTATTCCAGAGTGAAGGGAGCCTCTGGGTTATGAATCTGTCCCTGCAGCATGTCCTATTTATTTCAGTGCTGAGGTTCAAGTCTCTCGAGCGTGTAGCTCGATGGGATTTGGATTTTCTGAGATGCAGCATGTCCATTAATTCCAGGTTGGACATGGCTTTATACGTCAGGCACAGATCGCCTCTGAGCAGGCAGTATGCCACTGAGTAGAGCTGGAGTTTCTTTAACCGGACAGCATATGGCATCTGTTTGAGCCCTTTGATCCTCTTGGTGAGGTACTTTTGGGGTCTTTCCAGTTGCTGCAGGTGTCTGGTAAGGTACATCCCAAAGGGCATTGTACTCAATTATGGGCCTGATGAGGGATGAGTAAAGAGGCACGATGACCTCCCTGATCTAGATGTGAATCCCTTCATGATTAGGTGGGCTATATAAAATGTTTTTCTAACCACTTTGGCCACGTGGTTGTCAAATGAGAGATTGCTATCAACTTGGGTCCCCAGGTCCCCAATTACTTCTTCTGTACTTAATGGGTTACCACCTGTGTGGTAATTTGTGGGCACTTTGTTTTTGCCAAAGGGGATGACTATACACTTTTTGGCGTTTAGCTTGAGGCCATGGCTCTGGCACCAGTTGTCTGTTTCTATGAGGCCCTTTTGGAGGATGCTTGTGTTGGCTGGAGAGTCGATTATGGCACCCAGTTTGCAGTCATCTGCGAACTTGGTCAGCCACAGTCCTTCCGTGTTGGCCTGTACCTCCGAGAAATATATACCGAACAAGAGGTCCCAGGACTGAGCCTTGTGGGACGCCACTTGTAACTGGTTTGGAGTCTGACATGGCTCCAGCAATTCTAACCATGTGGGTTCTGTCCTTGAGCCAGTTTGCAACCCATCTAATGACATAGGGGTTTATATTTAAGCTGGTGAGCTTATCTATAATGCCCGAGTGGGGTATTGTATCGAAGGCTTTTGCGAGGTCCAGGTAGGCAGTGTGGACCACCTTCCCCTCGTCAATGGCCTTGGTGACTGTTTCAAAAAAATCGACCAGGTTTAAGAGGCAGGATCTGCCCTTAAAAAGCCGAACTGGGTAGGATCCAGTGTCTGTAGGTCCCCAATATCTTTATTTATGAGGTCCATGATGATCCTTTCCATAGCTTTGCAGACCAAGCTAGTCAGGCTTATGGGGCAATAGTTTCCAGGATCCATTGAGACACCACCTTTGTGGAGAGGGACCACTGTTGCAGTATGCCACTCTTTGGGTACATATCCTGTAGTAAGGCTGAGATTGAACAGTAGTTTTATATTTGGGTTTAGCTCTTCTTGGAGTTCATGTAGGACGCAGCCCGGGACACCTTCTGGTCCCATTGATGCTGTGTTTTTTGCTTTGGAGAGGGTGGCTCTTACCTGAGCATCTGAGATGTCATGGGGGTAGCACTCTGCTGGGACAGATATTTGTCCTTTTGGTGGGGAGGGAGGGGAGAAGTTTGCGCTGAACCTGTCAGCTAGGATGTTGGCAATGTCTGTGGGTTCGATGTATTTTTTGTCATTTTGGACTAATTCTGAGCATATCTGGGAATTCCCACCCAGGTTCCTAACAAAACTAAAGAAAGCCTTGTGATTATCCTTAGTGTCCTGTGCAATTTTTCTCTCGAAGCTGGCCTTAGACGATTTTATGAGTGCCCTTGCTAATACTGATCAGAGATGCCTTCCCTTTTTGGGATTTTGCTCTATCATGTAGTAGCTTCCTCCTTCTATTGTATAGTTTGTTTATGGCTGGGGTCCACCAGACAGGACGTCTGCCTTTGGAGGATTGGGTCTTGGTTTTATTTGAGATTGCATGATCCATGCATTCCTGAAGGTGTTCATAGAATGCATTTATAAAGGATTCTGGGGTCTGGGCTGTATTTTCCACAGGCCGGGGCTTTGAAGGATTCCACCTCGGTTTTGAGGAGTGTGAAATTTGCTTTAGAGAAGTTTTTCACTGTGGTTTTCTGGGCAGGGGGTGGGGTCGGGATGTGAATATCCAGTGAGATTAGTTTATGGTCTGATCTTACCAGTGAGGGATACACTTCTGGTCTGGAGCATAGAGTCCCCATGTTGGTGATGATCAGGTCCAGTATGTTTTCCCCTCTTGTGGGAGTGGTAACAAGTTGTTCCATAGCATTTGAGTTTATAAATTCTAAGAACCTTTGGGCTAGGGTGTTGGAGCTAGAGTAATGCTCCCAGTCTATGTTTGGGTAGCTGAAGTCGCCCAATATAATGGTGTTTGGAGAGACCTTCATATTTTCCAGTGTTCTCAGGAAGGCCGAGTGGGGTTTCTGGGTATGGGAGGGTGGTCTGCAGCAGGCTATAAACTGGAAGGCAGTTTTACCCACTGTTAGTTGCACATGGATAGTCTCTGATGCTTCGTGCTGTGCCACCAACCAGGAGGTGTGGGTATCTTTGACGAATATTGATACTCCCCTTCCTTTTGTGGTTCGATCCAAGTTTTGGGGCCGCAAAGCATGGTATGAGGTATAACCTGGTAGTGCTGGGGTGCTCTTGGGAGCCTTGAACCAGGTTTCTGTTACTGCACAGATATCGATGTTCTCCATGCTAAGGAGAGTTTCGAGTGTGTGCATCTTGAGGTTTAGACTTCTGGCATTGAGTAGCATTACTCTTAGTTTCTTATCCCTTGTGATACCTATGGAGGTGGGTTTGTCTTTTGAGCCTTGCCTAAAAAAGGCACTATGGGGGAAGCAAGAGCCTTTGCCAATATCCGAAAGCCCAGGGGTGACAGGTGCAAGCCGTCCCTAGCGAAGCATCGTGGCTTGTCGAGCATGTCATCCCAGGCTGACAGGCATTGGATCCCCTTTGAATGACACCAATACTTAAGCCAATTGTTGAAATTGATCATCTTGTCTTCATATTGTGGCATCATTCTTGGTGAGGGTAAGATGCTACTCAAGGTCAGGGTCATACTGGCCTGGGCTACATGCTCAGGGAGCTCCTCTATGTCTCTTTTCATGTAGTCCAGGGAGGTACGTCTCAGGTCATTCAAACCAGCATGGACAATGACCGAGTCATATTTGTACTTGCCTTGGAGTGACCTGAGTGCTTGTGTTATGTGGCGGATCCTAGAGCCCAACAGGCAGCTCACTGTGACCTTCTCCTTGTTCAGCCTGGTGAGCGGGACGTCAGTGTGCCTGACGATAGAGTCACCTATTACAAGTGTATCAGGTGTGTTGTTTAGCCTTAAGGGCTGTGACTGTTCGGCACACTGGCTTTGTGAGCTATGTGTTGCACGTGTTTTGTTTTGGGGTAGCGGTTGCTTTGGTGTCTGCTTTGGAGGTCTCTGCTGCTTAGGCAGATTTTTATTTAGAGCCTCCGAGTATGTTTTTGTGTGTTTATGTGTTTGGTTTGCTGTCGTGGTAGGTCTATGTGAGACTGGAATTGTAGTGAGTGTGGTTTCCTTCTCCTCCTGACTGGTTACGCCAGTACTGAGTTGAGAGAGCTTAGCCTCCAGTTTGGCTATATGGTTGCATCTCTCACGTGTTGGAATTTGTTGGGAGGAGGAGAGGGTTTTCTGTGTACATGAGGCAGTTGTAACATTGCCTCAAGATTCCCAGATTCACCAAGAACTGCTGAAAGTGCCGACTGCACACAATAAGAGAAAGCTGGTAAAAGCAAGTTACAACTTTATTGTTGCAAAACACAATCCAAATAATTCCTAGTGAAGGTAAGCGCTTTCGGCAAGTTGAAATAACCCGCCTTCATCAGACAATTAGTGAAACAAGGGCAAAAACATTTTATACTAAACAATTAGAACAGCAGCCCAATGATATAGAGCCGCATTAGTTAATTAAGGTAGCTCCTTAGTAACCTTAAAGAGGTATGAGATGCCAAAAAACAGTTGAAAAGAAGCACTACGAACTTTTAGTTATGTACTCACCATAACTTCAGATGTTTGGGATCCATCTCGCCTACATTCTGAATGATGGGTTCGGAGCCGATCCCTTATGCCAAAGAGCGAAGTCTCTTATTGGCTGAGCTTACTATATCCCAGGATGCACCACTACCAGTCCCCCAGATCTAGTTTGTCCGCATACATGCACACATGCATACCCTGCTTATATAACATCGTCAGATGAAACAAGATAAAAACAGTGGAGCTCAAAACCGTTCAATCTCTTCTGATCTGCAAGGCAGGGGAAGGAGGGTATAGGTAGGAATGTGGCGAGATGGATCCCAAACATCTGAAGTTATGGTGAGTACATAACTAAAAGATGTTATGTGATCCTATCTATTCTGAATGATGGGACAGCGTCCTAGCACCTGAATCCTGGGTGGCTCACTGGAAAACACTCCTGAGTACCGTGGAACCAAATGAAGCTCGTCCTCTAGATGCCACATCCAATTTGTAGTGGGAAATGAAAGTGTGCGGGTTGGACCAAGTAGCACAAATTTCCGATATAGCGAGCTTGGAATGAAAGGCTATAGAAGTAGCCATAGCTCTGGTAGAATGAGCTTTGATAGATGATGTAAGTTGTTTATTCAAGAAGAATAGGCCTGAGTTATGCAATCTCTGATCCATTTTGAGATTGTAGCTTTTGTAATGGTTTGGCCCAATTTATTATCTGAGAAGGACACAAACAACTGGTCTGACTTACGAAGTTGCTGAGTCCTGTCTAAATAGAAGCGTAATTGCCTGTGAACATCCAATTTATGGAGAGTGTATTCTGCTTCATTAGAGAATTTTGGAAAGAAAACTGGTAGCTCTAGAGATTGTTGAAGACAGAAACTAGAACAGACTTTTGGGACAAAGGATGGATTAGGCCTAAGTGATACTCTATCCTTGTGGAAAATCAAGTACGGTGGTTTAATAGACAGGGCTTGAAGCTCTGAGACTCTTCTTGCAGAGGTAATAGCCACTAAGAATGCCGTTTTCCAAGACAGATATTTTAATTCGCATGTAGCAGCCGGTTCAAAAGGGGAGATGTTAATGCGAGCACCAAATCAAGATCCCACGGAGGTGCAGGATGAAAAACTGGTGGTCTTAACAGACTGGCACCTTTAATGAACGTTTTGCATAATCTGCTGCTCATCAAAGGAGGATCCGTGGATTCATGGAATTTAGAGATAGCAGCTAGTTGGACTTTAATAGTTGAGACAGAAGATCCCTGATTAAACAGGGATGTTAAGAATTTCAAAACCTCTGGGACAGGAGCAGTGATAGGGTCTAAGCCCTTGAGTTGAGCCCAGATAGCAAACCTCTTCCACTTACTGAGGTACAATTTGTTAGTGGTGGGTTTGTGGGCGAAGATAAAATGTGAACAACTTCGGGTCTAGTGTGTGCCTTCTAACTAAGGTTGGAAGTGGAGGAGCCAAGCTGTCAATTTTAGAGATTGAAGGGACTGATGCCAATGTCCCGACTGATGGATTAGCAAATCCGGGATCAGGTCTAAGGTCCACGGATCGTCCACTGCATGCTTTTTCAGGTAAGGAAACCATATCTGACGAGGCCAGTATGGGGCAATCAGAATCATTGAAGACCCCAGTTGAGAAGCTTTTGAATAACTTTGGAAGGAGTGGAATTGGAGGAAAGGCATAAAGTAGCCCTGTTGGCCAAGGTTGTGCTAGAGCATCCATGGCTGGTACTTCCTGATGTGGAATCAAGGAGAAGAACCTCTGGCACTTGGTGTTTTGTGGAGTTGCAAATAGGTCGCAGCACGGCGTCCCCATCTCTTGAAAACCTGGGCTGCTACTGTGCGGTTTAGAGACCATTCGTGAGGAGAGAGAATTGTCCTGCTTAATTTGTCCGCCAATACATTTGACTTTCCGGGATGTGGGTCGCTACCAAGAAGCGGTTGGTAGCTACAGCCCATTCCCACTCTCATGGCCTCTCTGCAAAGGGATACGATCTGGTCCCTCCTTGTTTGTTCAGATACCAAACCACCGACATGTTGTCTGTGTGGATGGCGATGATGCCCTGAGGAAGAAACTTGTGTAAGGCTTGTAGGGATAGAAGTACAGCCCTCATCTCCAACACGTTGATGTGGAGAAGAGCCAGGAGCCCTGAACTAGCCTGCCCAGACAATGCCCCCCACCCTATCTGGGAGGCATCTGTCGTCAGGGTAACCACTGGAGGGAGAACAAAGGGTTTTCCCTGATCCAAGTTGGATGTCTGAAGCCACCAGCGAAGGTCCCTTTTGCATATTTCCGTAATCATGATATGATGATTGAGGGGAAGGTCCTGAAAGGACCATTGAGTTGACAAGAGCCACTGAAGAATCCTCATGTGTAATCTTGCTAGAGGAACTAAAAGAACCGTGGCAGACATTGAGCCTAAAACCTGTAGGACCATCCTGGCTGGGGCTTTGGATCTCGAGATTAGAGCTTGAACTTGGCCCTGTAAAGTTCGGATCCTTTCGGCAGGAAGAAAGACGCATCAATCTTGAGTCTATCTCTGCTCCTATAAACTTTATGCTGAGAGGGCAGCAAGACAGACTTTGACCAATTGAATGTAATCCCTAGGGAAACACCCAGGGAGATGGTGGCTTTGAGGTTGTCCATTAGTAGATGCCTGGTGGTGGCAGTCAGGAGCCAGTCGTCGAGATAGGGAAACACTTGGAATCCAAGACTTCTCAGGTGAGCCGTCACTACTGCCAAACACTTGGTGAACACCCTGGGGCTGTGGTGAGACCAAAGGGCAGAGCACAAAATTGGTAATGACTGACTCCCAGGCTGAAGCGCAGATACCTTCTGGACGCCTGATGTATCGGTATGTGATAATAGGCGTCCTTGAGGTCTATGGAGCACATCCAAACATCCTTCTCCAACAACGGGAGAATGGATTATAACGTGACCATTCGAATTTGGATTTCGTGGACGGATTGGTTCAGTCTGCTGAGATCCAATATTGGTCTCAGGTCCCCTGTCTTTTGGCACTAAAAGAACCTGGAGTAATTTCCTGATCCGATCTGGTCTGTGGGGACCGGTTGGATGACTCCTTTTCTAGCAGCTTTAAAGCTTCTGCGGCTGCTATTTCCCTTTGACTGGGTGGTGGGTCCGGGATTCTCTTGGACGGTGGGGGTGAGTATTTGAATGGGATGGTGTAACCTCCGGCAATGATCCGAAGCACCCATCTGTCCTGAGTGATTGACTCCCAGGCATTTAGGTGCTTGGCAAAACGACACCCGACTGGCTCGAGCAGCACAGCCGGGCAATCCCTCATGGCGTGTGGGAGGCTGAAGAGCCACGAAAGGACTCGCGGTCTCCAGAATTGCGGGGCCCTCTGCCGCCTCTGGGACGGCGTCTCCTGAAAATTTCCCGCCCTCTGCCTCTGGACGGGAATCTTCCTGCTGTTGGGAGAAAACTTGCGAGATTTTGAACCACATTTTCCCCTCCTTTGGGTAAGGCCGAAGGGAGTGGAATAACGGGCACCTACGGCAGATAACGTTTTCCCTCTTGCTCACAGCGGGTAAGGGTGTCTTTCACCTTGGGTCCAAACAATGAGGACCCATCAAAGGGGCGTCGGAAGGAAGACTTGAAGGCCTCCGAACTGACACAAGCGGAGCCAGGCTTGTCTCGTAGAGCCACGCCTGTGCTCTACCGCCCCTTCGCCGCATAGGAAATGAGCCTCATGGACGAGTTAGAAATTGACGTAAGGATAGCCAACTGAGAGCTAACGGACTGGGCTAGCTGCTCAGGTAGGTTACCGAGAGGGAATCTGACAACTCCTTGACCAGATCCCTCTGAAGCCTGGTAAAATGTGCCAAATAATTCAGAGACCTTAAGGTAAAGGCCGCTGAAGTCAGGGTGCGCTTCCTATCCATACTCCTAGACTCCTTATTAGGAGGATGGATGGACGTTGAAGCCTCTGCCACGTCCTGTTGTGTAGCAGATGCCACCACCATGGCATCTACAGCCACGCCTTTAGTAAGGAACTCCTTCTCGGGGAGCAGATAAAATTTATTTGGACGAGAAGGGACTGGTTCCACGGTATCTGGATGTTCCCACAAACTAAATCCAGAAGCTGGCGGAGACACCCAGGAGGCGGAGGGCTGAGCCCCAAAGGCCTTGAGGAGCACTGATTCGTCAGCAGAGGGGGTTTGGATATCCAGCCTCGTTGTTTGAGGATCTCTAAGATGTCTGCAAATGAGACATCATCCGAGGACGGACCCCTCCGCATCATCCATATCAGTGTCCGATGTAATAGACTCGGGGAGTCCACGTGCTTCCTCTTGCACGATCTCTTCCTTGGGGTTCCTCTGAAGACAACTCGAAGAACCCTCAGGAGGAGGGAACCCCACTGGGGTAACCTCAGGCCTCGGGCTCCGCTGGCTACGGACAGGGGAACTGCCAAAGACCCAGTCTCCACGCCCAGGAAGGTGCTGGTAAACCGAGATGGCAAGAGGACTTGGCCAAGGCACTCCTCATGGCCCTGAAAGCCGGACCCCAGAATCCTGGGAGTGTCCGGACTCGAGCCGTGATAGCCGACGGAAGTCCCGCAGCACCGAGGGGAGGCTCGGAACCAGCATAGGTCCCGAAACATCACCCCGGGTCCAGCCGAAGAAGTCCAGACTACAAACTCGGACCCGAGGCCGGGTTGGAGTAAGGGTCGGAGCCGACCCTGAGATCTCCACCGGCTCCAACAGCACCTGCTCCGCGGTCGGAGGAGGAATGGCAACGGGTGGGCCAAGGTCATCGGCTCCGAAACCAGCTGGGTCGGAACCGAAACAAATTTTGGAAGACTGGGGAATGGAACAGTCTTTGGAGCACCCTGTCTATATCAGAATCTGACATCCTCAAGACCGAGAGGAAACAGAACGGGTTGAGAAGGCCTCTCCATCGGCCCCAAAGGGCTAGGGGACCGCCTCGAGGCGACTCGATGAGTGTCGGCGCCGGGAATACTCACAGCAGATTCCATCGGTGCCGAGGAGGAAGTGTCTGAGCGACCCTTGTCGGCTCCGAGAGCAGTGGAGCCGAAGGTGACCCGCCTCGATGCCCCAGCCATCGGCTCAAGCCAGAGGAGTCGATACTGGTGGCATCGAGGCAGACCGTTCAACCTCGGCTCCAAGTCTTTGGAGCCGAAGGAGAGGCCTGCCTAAGTTCTTGGCAGTCGGATCCGACGGACTGGTCGGAACCGGCTCTTTTCTTTTGGCGGAGCAGGAGAGGATGCCAAGGCTTCTTCAAAGGAAGGTTTAACTAACCCCTTAAGAATCAATTTATTTTTCCTCTCCTGGAGGACCCTTGAGGAAAAAGCGTGACATACACTGCATGACTCCTGCAAGTGCTTTGCCCCGAGACAATATACACAGAGCGAATGATCGTCTGTGATAGACATTTTAAACCCACATTTCGAACATTTTTTAAAGCCCGAAGGCCTAGGGGTTTGAGACATGATGTTACACAATTTTAGTCACTGACAGGAAAGTAAACCACTAAATTCTTACTGATGATAGCTTACAGTAATAGCTTAATGCAAACACTTCCTGTAAAAAAAGAACAGGGAACTCTAAACCAACTATAAAATTACTAGAGATCCTGTAAGTAATTAAAGGTTGACAGTCCGGGAAGGCCCTGGATGGAGGGGGGCCGAAAACAAACTCAACCCAATCACACACAACAATTTTACAATTTTTCAATCCAAATCGAACACAAAGTTAGCGATAGCCGTTAAAACAGCTTTTGTGAGCAAAAAACTGACAGAAAAGTTAGTTAATAAAAACTACTCAGCCCAGCCAGCTCGAGACCACGTCTTCGCAGGGAAGCGGCAAACGAGATCTGGGAGACTGGTAGTGGTGCATCCTGGGATATAGTAAGCTCAGCCAATAAGAGACTTCGCTCTTTGGCATAAAGCGAGCCGAGGGATCGGCTCCGAACCCATCATTCAGAATGTAGGCGAGATAGGATCACATAACATCAATAAAATTACATTGCAGTGATAAATAATAATACAACCTTACAAACCAAGTAAGTGTACTTTAAATGCATAGGAACATAGATGCTAATGCGCATGAAATAATGCAGCAATAAAATAAGCAAGAGCACCGAAATTACTGCACAGCTAAGGTAGAACACCCTGAAAAGTCCGGTGTTCGCCGTGCCTTCAGTCGACTACTACTGTAGGAAATTAAATTAAACAACCAAAATAAACAAAATGGACCTTTCAAAGACGTCTTGAATACAATGTTATATATGCAGCGATAAGTATTCAAAACTAAATTGAACATGATCAGCACTAGCCAAATTTAAACAGCAGAATAGACATGTAATAAAACTGCTACGTCATATGCTAGTGGTAAATTAGACTTCAATGCTATGAAAGGTTTAAATAGCTTTTCATGCTTGGAAGTTCAAATCAATCAAGTTGAAACTCAAAATAAATGCAAATGATATTGAAATAAATAAGTGTTCAAAATGTTTACCTATTATGGGAAAGCCATTTTAAAACACATTTTATTGACAGACCCTCATTAATACCAGGAGATATGTGAGCCCTGGTCCTAATCTGCCATAACAGCTCGTCCATTTCTAAACGCAATTGCCATGGTCCGCCCCTGATGTCGATGTCTCTCTGTTGTAAAACACAGAAGTGAAAGGAATGCCCTGTGTACTCTATACAATGTCTGGCTAGGGCATTAGTGACATCTTCCTTAATGATGGCATGTTGGTGTTCGTAAATTCTGCTTTTTAGCTTTCTCTCGGTTTTACCGATATAGAACGCCCTGCATAGGTCACAGAGTGCTACATAAGTCACCGCCTTGGACTCACAATTGTGATGTCCAGTGACCCTGTATTCCTTACCATTGATGTTAAACTTGTTCACTACCTTAATGTGTTTACATTGGGAGCATGCTCCACATCTAAACATACCATTAGGTCTGTTAGATGTATGATGTGGCCTTCTTTCCAAAATGCTTTTCATGTTCTCACCTCTTCTGTATGTGATCTTAGGAGATTCACCCAGAATCAGGCAGAGGGATCTATCATGTTTGATAATTTCCCAGTTTTTGTTGACAATTTCTTTGATTTTCAAAGAATCAAAGGAGTAAGTGTGTAAAAAGCTGGTCTTGAAGATAGTCCTGTCATGATTTGTGTCATCAACAAAAATAGGCCTGTCTTGGAGAGGTGTGGGGTCATCAAGGAATGTTGGAGTAGCATTACTATGTCCTAACAATAAAGGGACAAAATGACCTGAGTCACGTTTATGCGTGACCTCTGTTACTACTGCAGTTACAAGAGACCTTGGGTAACCCCTTGCTAAAAACATGTTAGTGTGGTTGTTACATTCTGCTAGAAAGTCATCTGAGTCAGTTACCATACGGGCAGCTCTAACTATCTGCCCTTTGACAACCACTTTCTTTTGATGATATGGGTGGTTACTTGAAAAATGTAAAAAAGCATTGGAGTATGTTGGTTTTCTATATATCCGACTTGTGAATCTTTGATTAACACTGTCCTTAGTTAATAAAATATCGAGATAGTTAATCTCACGATCCTGAATGTTGTAAGTAAATTCTAAAAAATCTGTTGTCTTTGTGATTGTATCTATGAATGTCGGAATCAACGCTTTTTCGCCATTCCAGATGCAAAAAATGTCATCCTGGTAACGAGTGTGCCAGGTGACATGTTGCATAAAGAGCTCATCCTTGAAAAGAAAGGTAGACTCCCAGTGAGCAAGCACTGCGTTGGCAAAGGTTCCACCACAAGGTGAACCCATGGCAACGCCCGAGGTTTGTAAATAAAACTTCCCTTCAAAGATAAAGAAATTGTTGGATAAAACAATTTCCAACAGAATTTCTATGAGATTGATGGTGTCATGTTCAGCATTTTTTGCCATCATAAACTCCCTCACCCATGCTAGGCCAATCTGTTGAGGAATGACAGTGTAGAGGTCCTTGACATCAATAGTGAGAAGCACCATTGTGTCATTGTAAGGAAGCTTGTTAATGTCGCTTAAAAATGACCACGAGTCCTTACAAATGTGCTTCTCACTGCTAATCAAGGGTTTCAAAACACTGTCTACATATTTCGCACATGCTTGGGTGATAGAACCTCTCCCATCTATGATGTTTCTGAAAGGAGGCGCAACCAGACTTTTATGTAGTTTTGGTGTACCAAAAAATGCGGGAATTCTTGGGGCCGCCATGGTCAAATATTTAAAAGTGTCCAAATCGATGTAGCCCTCCAAGAAAAGGTCATTGAGTATGTTGTTAATTTTCCTATAAGCCCCATGGATCTCATTGAGAGATGACATTGCATAGGCCGGTGAATCAAGATGTTGGACCATATATTCTACGTATTTATAATGGTCCATGAAAACTATCCCCCCGCCTTTGTCAGGTTTCATAGCTCTTATATGACAATCTTTTATTAAATGGATGAAATCTCTTTCCAAGGGGGCTATGTTAGGAAAGTGCTTCTGGTTGTTATACATAACATGATTCTTAATGGCCCACATGTCCATCTCACACATTTTTTCAAAAAATTGCAAAGTGGGGTGTAGTGGGGGGTTATAAGAGCTAGCTACCCTAAGTAGACTAACTGCAGTTGAATCATTACCCATAATACAGTTTAAATTGAGTTTACGTATAAAAACTTTAAGGTCAATAATCAACCTCCCTATGTCCATAGGGCGCCCTGGCACGAAAGAAAAATCCTTAGCAAGAAAGTCAATAATGTCCTGTGATATGACCAAAGAAGTATAGTTATACACAGTAAAGTCCCCGTTGGCGCTATGGTACAATGTTGGATGAACACCAAAGTTCGTTAGATCTATCACCTCCTGCGACCACATCTCCTGTTCCTCGGATTGGACTGAGGTTGAACACGGGGGCGATTGTTCCCCCGGTGATTGTTGACTACTTGAAAATCCTGATCCTTGATGTTGTTATGAAAATCAGGGTGGTCAGTTACTGGAGGGGTCAGCTCAGGAGCTACCTTAATTAACTAATGCGGCTCTATATCATTGGGCTGCTGTTCTAATTGTTTAGTATAAAATGTTTTTGCCCTTGTTTCACTAATTGTCTGATGAAGGCGGGTTATTTCAACTTGCCGAAAGCGCTTACCTTCACTAGGAATTATTTGGATTGTGTTTTGCAACAATAAAGTTGTAACTTGCTTTTACCAGCTTTCTCTTATTGTGTGCAGTCGGCACTTTCAGCAGTTCTTGGTCCTTTTACATTTGTTGGTTGTATTCCCAGATTCACCAGCTGGACCGGAGAGGAGATTGACAACTGACCTTTGGACATGCTAGAATAGTATTGGGAATTCCTTTATAATTGAAAAAAGGGGCAATGGGGAACAAGGTACTCAAGGGGAGTTTGTGAGGGTGTAGTGCTTTTAATTTTTTAGTGCTGACTTATATAATTGCTTTAGTGAGCAAGTGCCAGGTAACTTAAATGCAATGTGTTACAGGTAACTTAAATACAAAAACGACAACAGTAACTTTCTTTCAAGTGAAACAAGGAAATAAGTACAGTAAGCAATGCAGATATCACTAGGGATCCACAAAAGCACTGAAAAGCCGCGTTTTAGGTGGAATTAGCGTTTCAGGGAAATAACAAGCAAACAAACAACAAGCATACAAACAAAGCTAGATTCAGCAGGCCTGGATCTAGTCTATGCTACAGCAAACAAGCTGTACCAATTTCAGTAAGAAACAGTTCAAATATGCAGGCACTATAAGCCTTTAACCAGAAATTCCCAGCTCAGAAGGGCAGAGTCCAGTCTCTCCTCCCACAAGAGTGCCGACCACAAACCTTCTTAATGTAAAATAACTGGCCTAAAGCCCAAGTGCTTAAACCAGAACTAATACACTTTTAGAATACAGACACTGAGCCCTCAATCAGTAGTTCCCAACTTAGAAGGATGTAAGCTACCTGTCCTGCCACCACAGTGCAGGCCACAAACCTTCCTAATGTAAAACAACTGGTCTGAAGCCCAAGTGCTTAATCCAAAAGACTTAGAATGATAGCTACACATTAATCAAGTTACTACCAAGCAGTAATAAATAAAATTGAATACTTTAAAGAATGCCTGGATTAGTGCTTAAGTTATACAAACAAAGCTAGATTCAGCAGGCCTGGATCTAGTCTATGCTACAGCAAACCAGGTGTACCAATTTTAGTAAGAAGCAGTTCAAATATGCAGGCACTATAAGCCTTTAACCAGAAATTCCCAGCTCAGAAGGGCAGAGTCCAGCCTCTCCTCCCACAAGAGTGCAAACCATGAACCCTCTTAATGTAAAATAACTGGCCTGAAGCCCAAGTGCTTAAACCAGAATTAATACACTTTTAGAATAACAGACACTGAGCCCTCAGTCAGCAGTTCCCAACTTAGAAGGATGTAAGCTACCTGTTCTGCCACTACAGTGCAGACCACAAACCTTCTTAATGTAAAACAACTGGTTTGAAGCCCAAGCAGTAATAAATACAATTGAGTACTATTAAGATGACGCAAAAGCAAAATAAAGTAGGAAGAAACACAAATACAGTAAAAGCAGATAATTTTTTTTTTTTTTTTTGAGTGAGCAAATGAGATGGGCCCAGCAGTTACAGGACAGAAACAAGTGCAAATGCAGGCCTACAAATCAGAAAGTTGAGAGAGATGGAAGACCGCCCAAATGGCCAATAACTACAAATTCTGGGCCAGAACCACTCCTTATGTGGTAGACAGGTTACCTAATGCTTACCACTCCCACTGATAAGCTAGAAGGCTTCCTTCCAACACAGAAAGGCTTGGGGGGCTCAGACGCTTACAAACAGTCCTGGATACAGCAAATCTGTATCTGGAACACTAATTACAGGAAAGGTAGGAAACAGGCTTACAATTTTTTTTCCAGAAAAGTAGCAAAAACAGTAGTAAAAACAATTCACATGCAGTGCAAGCTGGCACACACGAGTATGTAGCAATATTAGTCCACACACAGTTTGAAAAAATGCAATTAAATTAAAAAGGACTAAAAGCAAGTGCAGAAAGGGTTTATTAGGTAGAATGCGGTAAAGAGATGGTACTGGGGGAGTGTCCTAGATCAAATCTACAGTGGGGCGGGCACTGCAAAAGCCACCAAATTTAAACTACAATCAAGAACAGGGAGGGGGGATGGGGAAGACAGTTTCAGCAGAGATGTGAGAAATCACAGTGCAAATTATAAAACCAGAAAAATATATACTGATCTCTGTATATTTGCAGAACAGTAAGACAACAGATATCTAAGTAACAATTTAGCTCTATAATACAGAATAACACAGAAAAATATACTCAGCTCTATATATTTGCAGATAGTCTTGTAAGGCTCTCTCTCAGTGCACAGGTTCCAATTTTGTCCCATGCAACTAAAAATGCAATTATCTATGAACATCTAGTAAATGTAACTTTTAGTTATGTACTCACCATAACTTCAGATGTTTGGGATCCATCTCGCCTACATTCTGACTGATGGGTTCGGAGCCGATCCCTCGGCTCCGACTTCGCTTATGCCAAAGAGCGAAGTCTCTTATTGGCTGAGCTTACTATATCCCAGGATGCACCACTACCAATCCCCCAGATCTAGTTTGTCCGCATACATGCACACACGCACTCACTGCTTATATAACATCGACAGATGATACAAGATAAAAATAGTAGAACTCAAACCGTTCCATCTCTTCTGATCTCTAAGGCAGGGGGAAGGAGGGTGGGTATTAGGAATGTAGGCGAGATGGATCCCAAACATCTGAAGTTATGGTGAGTACATAACTAAAAGATGTTATGTGATCCTATCTCGCCTACATTCTGACTGATGGGACAGTGTCCCTAGCACCTGAATCCTGGGTGGCTCACTGGAAAACACTCCTGAGTACCGTGGAACCAAATGATGCTCGCCCTTTAGATGCCACATCCAATTTATAGTGGGAAATGAAAGTGTGCGGGTTGGACCAAGTAGCAGCACAAATCTCAGAAATAGCGAGCTTGGAATGAAACGCAATAGAGGTAGCCATAGCTCTGGTAGAGTGAGCTTTGATAGATGTTGTAAGTTGCTTATTTGAAGAGGAATAAGCCTGAGTTATGCAATCTCTAATCCATTTGGAAATAGTAGCTTTAGTGATGGTTTTACCCAATTTATTATCTGAAAAGGACACAAACAATTGGTCTGTTTTTAATTTGTTGAGTCCTGTCTAGATAGAAGCAATTGCCTGTGAACATCCAATTTATGCAAGGTGTATTCCGCTTCATTTGAAAATTTTGGAAAGAAAACTGGTAGCTCTAGAGATTGTTGGAGACAGAGACTAGAACAAACTTTTGGAACAAAAGATGGATTAGGCCTAAGTGATACTCTATCCTTGTGAAAAATCAAACGGTGGTTTGATAGATAGGGCTTGAAGTTCTGAAACTCTTCTTGCAGAGGTAATTGCAACTAAGAAGGCAGTTTTCCAAGACAGATATTTCAACTCACATGTAGCAGCCGGTTCAAAGGGGAAGATGTTAAGGCACGGTACCAAATCAAGATCCCACGGAGGCGCAGGATGAAAAACTGGGGTCTTAAAAGCACAGCACCTTTCATGAAAGTTTTACATAATCTGCTGCTCATCAACGGTGGGTCTATGGATTCGTGAAATTTGGAGATAGCTGCTAGTTGGACTTTAATAGTAGAGACTGAATATCCTTGATTAAACAAGGATGTTAAAAATTTCAAGACCTCTGATATCGGGGCAGTAATAGGGTCTAAGCCTCTGAGTTGAGCCCAGATAGCAAACCTCTTCCACTTACTGAGATACAATTTCTTAGTGGTGGGTTTGTGGGCTGAAGATAAAATGTGAATAACTTCTGGGTCTAAGGTGTGATTTCTGACTAAGGTCGGAAGTGGAGGAACCAAGCTGTTAATTTCAAAGTGTAAAGGGACTGGTGCTGTCGTCCCGACTGATGAATCAGCAGGTCCGGAGGTAGATCCAAAAACCAAGGACCGTCCAGAGCATATTTCTTTAAGTAGGGGAACCATACCTGACGAGGCCAGTACGGAGCAATTAGAATCATTGTGGACCCCAATTGGGAAGCTTTCTGGATGACTTTGGGGAGGAGTGGAACCGGAGGAAAAGCATAAAGTAGTCCTGTTGGCCAAGGTTGGACTAGAGCATCCGTAGCTGCCTACCCCTGACGCGAAGTCAAGGAAAAGAACCTTTTGCACTTTGTGTTTTGTGGTGTTGCAAACAGGTCGCAGCACGGGGTCCCCCATCTTTTGAAAACCTGAGCTGCTACTGTTTCGTTCAGGGACCACTCGTGAGGAGAGAGAATCGTCCTGCTTAATCTGTCTGCCAATACATTGGATTTTCCTGGAATGTGGGTCGCTACCAGGAAGCGGTTGGTAGCTACTGCCCATTCCCACACCCTCATGGCCTCTCTGCAAAGGGGGTAAGATCTGGTCCCTCCTTGTTTGTTTAGATACCAGACCACCGACATGTTGTCTGTGTGGATAGCGATAATGCCTTGAGGGAGAAACTTGTGGAGGGCTTGTAGGGACAGAAGTACAGCCCTCATTTCCAATACATTGATATGGAGAAAAGTTTCGTCTGGAAGCCAAGAACCCTGAACTAACTTGCCCAGACAATGCCCCCCCCACCCCGTCTGGGAGGCATCCGTTGTCAAGGTGGCCACCGGAGGGGGTATAACAAAAGGTCTTCCCTGATTCAGATTGGATGGCTGAAGCCACCAGCGGAGGTCCCGTTTGCACGTTTCTGTAATCAGTATGAGATGATTGAGGGGGAGATCCTGAAAAGACCATTGTGTCGATAACAGCCACTGAAGAATCCTCATGTGCAATCTTGCCAGCGGAACTAGGAGAACCGTGGCAGACACTGAACCTAAAAGTTGCAGGACCAACCTGGCTGGGGCTTTGGATCTTGGAAGTAGGGCTCGGACTTGACCTTGTAATGTTTGAATCCTTTCGGTAGGAAGGAAGATGCGCATCAATTTTGAGTCTATCTCTGCTCCTATGAATCTTATGCGCTGAGAGGGCAGCAAGACAGACTTTGACCAATTGAATGTAATTTCCAGGGAAGCACCCAGGGAGATGGTGGCTTGTAGGTTGTCTAGTAGTAGATGCCTGGTGGTGGCAGTCAGGAGCCAGTCGTCCAGATAGGGAAACACTTGGAATCCGAGACTCCTCAGGTGAGCAGTCACTACTGCCAAACACTTGGTGAACACCCTGGGGGCTGTGGTGAGACCAAAGGGCAGTGCACAAAATTGGAAATGACTGTCTCCCAGGCTGAAGCGCAGATACCTCCTGGACGCCTGATGTATCGGTATGTGATAATAGGCGTCCTTGAGATCTATGGAGCACATCCAAACATCCTTCTCCAACAATGGGAGAATGGATTGTAAAGTGACCATTAGGAATTTGGACTTCATGACGGACTGGTTTAGTTTGCTGAGATCCAATATGGGTCTCAGGTCCCCTGTCTTTTTTGGCAGTAAAAATAACCTTGAGTAATTTCCGGATCCGATCTGGTCTGTGGGGACCGGTTGGATGACTGCTTTTTCTAGCAGCTTTGAAGCTTCTGCGGCTGCAATTTCCCTTTGACTGGGTGGAGGGTCCAGGATTTTTTTGGACGGTGGGGGTGAGTGTGAGAAGGGAATGGTGTAACCTCCGGCAATAATCCGAAGCACCCATCTGTCCTGAGTAATAGACTCCCAGGCTTTTAGGTGCTTGGCAACGGCACCCGACTGGCTCCGAGCAGCACAGCCGGGCAATCCCTCATGAAGTGTGGGAGGCTGAAGAGCCACGAAAGGACTCGCGGTCTCCAGTGTTGCGGGGCCCTCTGCCGCCTCTGGGACGGCATCTCCCAGAAAAATTTCCCGTCCTCTGCCTCTGGAAGGGGAATCTTCCTGCTGTTGAGGAAAGAACTTCTGTGATTTATGGAACCACATCTTCCCTCCTCTTTAGCCTTGGGATAAGGCCGAAAGGGAGTGGAATAACGTGCTCCCTACGGCAGATAAAGTTTTTCCTCTTGCTCACAGCGGTAAGAGTGTCTTTACCTTGGGTCCAAACAAAGAGGACCCATCAAAGGGAGCGTCGGCAAGGAAGACTTGAAGGCCTCCGCAAATGACACAACGGAGCCAGGCTTGTCTCCATAGAGCCACGCCTGTGACTGCCGCTCTGCCGCCTTCGCCGCATATGAAATGAGCCTCATGGACGAGTTAGAAATCGAGGTAAGGATAGCCAACTGAGAGCTAACCGACTGGGCTAGCTGCTCAGGTAGGTTACCTGAGAGGGAGTCTGACAGCTCCCTGATCAGATCCCTCTGTAGTCTGGTGAAATGTGCCAAATAATTCAGGGACCTTAGAGTAAAGGTCGCTGAAGTCAGGGTGCGCTTCGCACGTCCATGCTCCTAGACTCCTTATTAGGAGGATGGACGGACGTTGAAGCCTCTGCCACGTCCTGCTGTGTAGCAGATGCCACCACCATGACATCTACAGCCACGCCTTTCGTCAAGAACTCCTTCTCGGGTGGGGCAGACAAAAATTTGTTAGGGCGAGAAGGCACTAGTTCCACAGTATCTGGATGTTCCCACGCCCTCCGACAAACCAAATCCAGGAGCTCGTCGAAGGGCGGAGACAACCAGGAGGCGGAGGGCTGAGCCCCAAAGGCCTTGAGAAGCACTGACTCATCAGCGGAGGGGGGTTTGGAAATCCAGCCGCCTCGTTGCTTAAGGATCTCTAGAATGTCTGCAAATGAGACATCATCCGAGGACGACTTTGGGGACCCCTCCACATCATCAAGATCAGTGTCCGATGTAAGAGACTCGGGGGAGTCCACGTGCTTCCTCTTGCACGATCTCTTCCTTGGGGGCTCCTCCGAAGACAACTCAAGAACCCTCAGGAGGAGGGAACCCCAGTGGGGGTAACCTCAGGCCCGGGCTCCGCTGCCTAGAGACAGGGAACTGCCAAAGACCCAGTCTCCATGCCCAGGGAAGGTGCCGGTAAAGCCGAGAGATGGCCAAGAAGACTTGGCCAAGGCACTCCTCATAGCTCTGAAAGCTGGACCCCAGAATCCTGGGAGTGTCCGGTCCCCGGAGCCATGATAGCAGACGGAAGTCCCGCAGCCGAAGCACCGAGAGGGAGGCTCAGAACCTACAGCATTGGTCCCGAAATGTCACCCCCGGGTCCAGCCGAAGAAGTCCGCGTGCTAAACTCAGACCCGAAGGCCGGGGTTGGAGTAAGGGTCGGAGCCGACCCTAGGATCTCTACTGGCTCCATCAGCACCTGCTCCGACGGAGCCGAAGCGGTCGGAGGAGGAATGGCAATGGAGTGGGCTATCGGCTCTGAAACCAATTGGGTCGGAGCCGAAACAAATTTTTGAAAGACTGGGGACTGGAACAGTCTTTGGAGCACCCTGTCTATGTCCGAATCTGACATCCTTGATGACCTGGAAGAGACCGCTCCAACGGCTCCACGGGACTAAGGGACCGGCTCCGAGGCGACTCGATAACTATCGGCGCCGAGGGAGTGTCCAACCCAATTTCCATCGGTGCCGAAGAGGACTTGGAGGAAGTGTCTGAGCGACAACCTTCATCGGCTCCGAGATCAGTGGAGCCGATGAAGGTGACCGCCTCGATGCCCCAGCCATCGGCTCCGAGACCAGAGGAGTCGAGACTGGAGGCATCGAGGCAGACTGTTCACCCTCGGCTCAAGTCCATGGAGCCGAAGGAGAAGCCTGCCTATGTCTTTTGGCAGTCGGGTCCGACGGACTGGTCGGAGCAGACGCCCTTTTCTTTTTAGCAGGAGGAGAGGATGCTAAAGCTTCTTCAAAAGAGGGTTTGATAAGGCCTTTCAAAATAAGTTTATTTTTCTTCTCTTGGAGGACCCTCGAGGAAAACGCGTGACACACGCTGCAGGACTCCTGCAAATGTTTGGCGCCCAAACAATATACACAGAGAGAGTGGTCGTCTGTGATCGACATCTTAAAACTGCACTTAGTGCACTTTTTAAATCCTGAAGGCCTAGGAGCCTGTGACATTATGGCAATCCAAACACAGAAAACTAGCCAAGAAGAAACACAAGAAACACACTGACTAACACTATAGAATTTTCCTTGCTCTCTCTTCTTCTTCTTTACTTTTCTGTCCTTTTAATAAGGACTAACACAACACCAAAAGAAGTAGATCCAATAACCTTAAAAATAACAGGAATTAGCCAACAACGAACTGACAGGGAAGGCCCTTCAACTCGATGGGACCTCTAGTCTGTCAAAACACAGTCACTACACAATATTTTACCAAGGAAAATACTCATTCAAGCACAAAAACCACTAGATAGCTGTTAAAACAGCTTTTTGTTGAATTTTAAAGAAAATCTTGACAGAAAGTTAGTGAAAAAAACACTACTTAGCTCAGCCAAGCTCGAGACCACGTCTTCGCTTGTTAGCGGCAAACGAGATCTGGGGGATTGGTAGTGGTGCATCCTGGGATATAGTAAGCTCAGCCAATAAGAGACCGCTCTTTGGCATAAGCGTGCCGAGTCGGAGCCGAGGGATCGGCTCTGAACCCATCAGTCAGAATGTAGGCGAGATAGGATCACATAACATCACGTATTCACCTTTGTTAGAAAATTTGGGAAATAATACTGGCAAATGAATATATTGATTTATACAACTCATTCTAAACCCTAACAAAGCAAAGCTCCTTCTCTTCTATTCCACAAGGTCTCCCTCTTCTCATCAAATAAGAAGTTACGTGCTCACCATAACGTTCCATGTGAGTTGTTCTTCTCGCCTTCATTCTTGACTGATGGGTTCGGAGCCGATCCATCGGCTCCGGTACGGCCGTATGCAAAGCTCGAGGTCTTCCAGTAGCTCGAGGCCAAGCCCCTATCCCATGATGCACTGTGAATTACCTCAGATCTTGTTTGCTGCGTGTACTATAACCATATAAATGAGCTATCCTCCTATGGAAAGGAAGAAGAAATTGAGCAACCAGGATGAGACCAACATCCAGGCCAAACATCAGCAAGGAGGGGGAAGGAGGGAGGGACGTAAGAATGAAGGCGAGATGAACAACTCACATGGAACGTTAGCGTCCCTAGCACCATCAATCTGGGGTGGCTCACGAGAGTACATTCTTCCGGACCGTAGACCCAAAGGAAGCCCTGTCCCTGGAGGCCTTATCAGCTTTGTAATGAGTGATAAAGGTATGAGGTTTTGACCAAGTGGCTGCTGCACAAATGTTATCAAGGGGCAATTTGGCTTGGAACGCAGAGGATGTAGAAACTGCTCTGGCTGAGTGAGCTTTAATCTTGCGTTGCAAAGGCATATTAGCAGCCGAATAGACAAAGGTGATACAATCAGATAACCATTTAGACACAGTTGTTTTAGCCACTGGTCTACCTTTCCTGGATTCAGAGAATGAAACAAAGAGCTGGTCTGATTTCCTGATGTCTTTTGTTCTATCCAAATAAAATCTGTGCTGTCTGTGAACATCAGGTTTGTGCAGCATATACTCCAACTTGCTGGAATGATTAGGGAAGAAAACTGGTAACTCAATAACTTGGTTGATATTGGTTTCTGAACAAACTTTGGGCAAAAAAGAGGGATTTGTCCTAAGTGATACTCTGTCAGCATGAAAAATTCAAATAAGGGGGGCTGATAGATAAAGCCTGAAGCTCTGACACTCTGCAGGCAGAAGTAATAGCTACCAGAAAAATGGTTTTCCATGAAAAATATTTGAGGTCACAAGATTATGCTGGTTCAAATGGGGGAAAGATTATACGTTACAGCATAAAATTTAGATTCCATGGAGAATAGGGAGTTTTTACAGGTGGTCTCATATGAAATGTCCCCTTGAGAAAGGCCTTGGATAACGTGTGGGACATGATATTTAACCCGTCAATCCCAAGATGAACATTAGATATAGCAGTCAACTGGACCCGAACTGTTGCTGCTGCTGCTCCTTTGTTAAAAATCATAGTCAAGAATTCTAGTATGAATGTCAAGGAGGTTTGGTAAGGATCAGTGTTATGCTTAGAGGCCCATATGGAAAATCTCTTCCACTTACTAAGATATAATCTTCTAGTGGACAGCTTATAAGAAGACAAAAGGATCTGTTTTGTCTCATTGAAAAAGTTATGAAGCCTGGCTATGAGGGAAACTGGAGCAGCCAACCTGTCAGCTTCAATGACTCCAGAGAAGGATGAAGGTCCCCCGACGGATGTGTCAGAAAGTCTGGAACTGGGTCCAGAATCCAGGGATCCTCCAAAAGATGATGTTGAAGGAATGGGAACCAAATCTGCCGAGGCCAATGAGGAGCTATAAGAATGATGGTTCTTCCTAGGGATTTTGCTTTCTGTAGAACTTTGGGTATCAATGGGATTGGTGGAAATCCACAGAGGAGAGCCAGGGGCCAATTGTGTATGAGGTCATCCCTCGGGGCTTCTCCCAGTGGGGGAATCGGGGCAAAGTAGCTTCCGCATTTTGTGTTGATGTGACTGGCAAAAAGGTCGCAGCAAGGCTGGCCCCATTTGCGGAAAATCCTGTCCTCAATCTCTTTCCTGAGGGACCACTTGTGCGGCAACAAGTTTGCCCTGCTCAATTTGTCTGCTATCACATTGGATCTCCCCAGGATGTGTGTTGCCAAGAGAAAACACTGGGAGGAAACAGCCCACTGGTAAACTCTGAGGGCTTTTCGGCAAAGGGGGTAAGATCTGGTTCCCCCTTGCTTGTTCAAGTACCAGACTACTGACATATTGTCTATCTGAATCACAATCTTTCCTAGAGGAAGAGAGCCCTGAAAGTATTGCAACACCAAAAGTACTGCTCTCATCTCCAGAACATTGATATGCAAGTGTGACTCCTTATCTGTCCATGTGCCTTGGGCAGTCTTTCCCTGAAAATGCCCCCCACCCCACCCCATCAGGGAAGTGTCCATGGTCACAATGGCTACTGGAGGGGGAAGAACAAAGGGGTGTCCTACGGTGACATGAAGAGACGTCAACCATGACTGGAGATCTTTCTAGAAAGCGCTCGTAATCAATATCGTGTGGTCCATGGGAAGTTCCTGGTAAGACCATTGAGTGAACAGCAGCCATTGAAGGATCCACATATGCATTCTTGCTAATGGCATGGCTAGAATGCTGCAGCCATCATACCCAATACTTTCAGAACTTCTAAAGCTGGTGCTCTGTCTTTCGATACCAATGTGCTGACATGCTGATGAAGAAGAAAGACTTTCGATTGGTAGCCTTAGAGTGGTGGTTGAGTTGTCTAGCTCTGCCCTGATAAAAACGATATGCTGCGATGGCGACAAGGCAGATTTTTCTGAGTTGACTGTAATACCTAAATGGTTGCAGAGTGAGAGTATGTACTCCCTTGTCTGAATAAGTTGATGCCTGGTGGTGGCGGTAAGGAGCTAATCGCCTAGGTATGGAAACACCTGGAATCCTAGACACCTCAGGTGAGCCGTGACCACTGGCATACATTTGGTGAACACTCTGGGAGCTGTAGTGAGACCAAAGGGCAGGGCTCGAAACTGAAAATGATTGGCTCCCAGGCAGAAACGCAGGTGATCTCTGGATGGCCTAGCCATCTTTATGTGGTAGTATGAATCCTTGAGATCTATCGGGCACATCCAACTGTCTTTCCCTAAGAAGGGAAGTATAGACTGGAGCATGACCATCCGGAACATCTCTTTCTTTATATATTGGCTGAGTCTGCTGAGGTCCAAAATGGGTCTCCAATCCCCTGTTTTCTTTGGAACCAAAAAGAACCTTGAGTAAGCAACTTTTGGACCTCTATAGTTGCTTGTTCCCTGTAACTGAGTGGAACGTCCAGGATTCTCCTTATGGACGGAGGTGGTGTGGCGAAAGGTATGAAGTACCCTCTGGAAATGATATTTTGTACCCAGCTGTCTTTTGTTATTTTTTGCCAGGCATCTGGGTACAAAGATAAACGACCCCGACTGCCTCCAGAACAGGACAGTCGGGCCTCCTTTCAGGAGCACTGGTAGGGTTGCCCAGAGAAGTGATCTCTGTCACCCTGATGTTGTGAACCCCCTCTGCCGCGAGGGCAGCGTCTTCCACTATTACCCCTTCCCTCTGCCCCTGGAGGGGGTTTCACCACGTGTGTCCTGAAAGGCTCCTTGGGCTTTTCGGAACCACATTTTTCCTCCCCTTTGGCCTTTGGGATAAGGCCGGGTAGGGGTGGAAAAACGGACTCCGACGGCAGACTGAGTCTTTCCCTCCTGTTCACACCTGGTCAAAGTTTCCTTCACTTTAGGCCCAAAAAGGGATGAACCATCAAAAGGGGTGTTTACGAAGGATGACTTAAAGGGCAACGCGAAGGAACACAAGCACATCCAGGAATGTCATCTAACAGCGATTCCTGTACCCGCTGCCCTACTCGTTCCATCAGCTGCATAGGATATGAGACGCATGGATGAGTTGACAATAGAATTTAGGGTAGAAAGCTGGGCAGCAACTTTATCCAAGGCCCCTGCAGCTAATGTACCCTGAAGAGTATCTCCCAACTCCTTAAGGAGATCTCTTTGCAACCTAGTAAAATGGGTTAAGTAATTCAGTGAATGGAGAGCAAAGGTCGCTGAACTGAACATGCGTTTCCCATATCTATCCATGATCCTAGACTCTCTATTAGGAGGAGGGATAGACGAGGAAATCTCAGACATTTCCTTTTTGGTGGCCACCACCACCACCATGGCATCAACAGGGACTGCTCTGGTTAAGAACTTTTTATCTGGTGGGGCTGAAATAAACTTGTTAGGCCTCCTAGGAACAGGCTCCATGGACTCCGTTGACTCCCACGCCCTTCGAGAGACCAACTGCATGAGCTCATTGAAGGGCGGAGAAACCCAAGAGGTGGAGGGTTGAGACCTGAAAGCCTTCGGGAGAACTGACTCATCCTCAATAGGGCTTTTGGACTGCCAATCACCACTCTGCCTAAGGATCTCAAGTATCTCAGCAAAGGAGATATCCTCAGAGGGGGACCGCGGTGACCCTTCTGACTCATCCAAGTCAGTGTCAGATGTCAAAGACTCCTGTGGGGAGTCCAAGTGTCCCCTCTTGCACAATCTCTTCCTGGGAACCTCCTCAGTGGGAGCCTCTGGGGAGGTCTCAGAAGAGCAGGGGGCACCTTGTGGGGCTACCTGAGGCTTTGGGTCTCTACGTTTAGCCTGGATGATGGAAGCAGAAGCAGACACAGGCATTTTAGGGGATGAGGAAGCAAGGCCTGAAGTTGAGGATGTCTTGGGGACAAAGCTCTCCTCATGGCCTCGACGGCACCACGGCTCCGAAGGGAAGGAATCGACAGATCCGAGGGGACCGTCAAACCCTCCCGCACTGAGGCCATGGGCTCTGAGCCAGAGGTAAGAGCCGAGCTCATCCGAGCCGAAGCCCCGAGAGGAAGAGTCGGCATTGATAAGTCGGTCCGACTATCCTCCCCGGATCCGACTGGACAGTGTCAAAGACTCCTGTGGGGAGTCCAAGTGTCCCCTCTTGCACAATCTCTTCCTGGGAACCTCCTCAGTGGGAGCCTCTGGGGAGGTCTCAGAAGAGCAGGGGGCACCTTGTGGGGCTACCTGAGGCTTTGGGTCTCTACGCTTAGCCTGGATGATGGAAGCAGAAGCAGACACAGGCATTTTAGGGGATGAGGAAGCAAGGCCTGAAGCTGAGGATGTCTTGGGGACAAAGCTCTCCTCATGGCCTCGACGGCACCACAGCTCCGAAGGGAAGGAATCGACAGATCCGAGGGGACCGTCAAACCCTCCCTCACTGAGGCCATGGGCTCTGAGCCAGAGGTAAGAGCCGAGCTCATCCGAGCCGAAGCCCTGAGAGGAATAGTCGGCATTGATAAGTCGGTCCGACTATCCTCCCCGGATCCGACTGGACAGTGTCATCTCCTTGAGTCCCTGGTTGGCGCCGAGGACGTCAGAGTGGATGGAGGCGAGGACAATGGAGCAGGTCTCGGCTCCAAAGGCTCCAAGATCAACAGGCCTGCTTCTTCTGGCTCCGAAGGGTCAATATGGCTTGGAGGAGGAGTAGCCAAAGCAGGAGTAGTGGTCTTCGGCTTCGAAGCCACTTGGGTCGGAGCCGACAACAATTTAGCAAGGCCTGGTGCCTGTAAAAGCTTCTGCACCAATCGATCCATATCCAAATCTGAAAGGCTGACAGAAGACGTAGATTAATGCACCGATGGTGCCGACTGAAGCAATGGTGACTGAGCACTTCAGATACCGGCTCCAAAGCTGTGGGCCGGCTCCAAAGTCTGTGGAGCCGATGTCAAAGAATCCTCTGATTTTTTTTGATTTCTTGGAATGCTTGGAATCCTTAGATTCCACAGAACATTTAGAGGACTTGGATGATTTGCTGGCCACATCCTGGTCACTCAAAGCTTCTTGAAAGGGGTGCTTTAACAAGCCCCTGTCCATCAACTTCCCCTCTCTAACAACACTCTCGACGAAAAGGAATGACATGGCACAAGACTCTTGTAAGTGGACAGCTCCTAAACAATAAACACATGTTACATGTCAATCAGTAACAGACATCTTTTGATTGCAGTCCGGACATTTTTTAAAAACAGACATCGGATGTTTGTCTTTGTCATCCACCATTATAACTGCTATAAAACAAACAGAGCAGATAATAACCAAATTAGTAGGCTCTAAACAACACACACACAAACGAGCCTAAGAAAAAGTATCCCAAAACAGATTACACAACTAGAAAAAGGCTATTTATACTAGAAAAAGCTATTTAAACACACACGCACTATATAGATAACTGGAAAAAGCTATTTAACATACACTATGATAACTAGGCCAAAAACACGAGGCCAAAAGTTAAAGATTATTATTTTTAAACACAAGGGAAGGAGACCGCTAGAAAGCTGTCAAAGCTAACTAACTATCCTAAGACAAAAATTTTGGTAAAGTTATGAAAAAACACTCTAAATAGAAAAGTTTTAAATTGTACTGGCCCGAGCTTGCACTGGAACCTCCGATCAGATGCCACGGCAAACTAGATTTGAGGTAATTCACAGTGCATCATGGGATAGGGGCTTGACCTCGAGCTACTGGAAGACCTCAAGCTTTGCATACGGCTGTACCGGAGCCGAGGGATCGGCTCCGAACCCATCAGTCAAGAATGAACGGCGAGATTGAGCAACTTCATTTTTAAATATAGAGTCCAAAAACAAAACTATTATCACCCCAACAGCACACACTAAACTGCTAGATGTTGAAATAACAATAATCTGAAATGTGACTCATATTGATCAAACCATTAGGAAGGTCCACAAGAAACTAGGTCTTCTTTACAGAAACAAACAATATTTCACTACAACCACAAAAGCTACCATCGTCAGTACACACCTCCTGTCACCTCCCCTATATGCCTCGTCAAAGGCAAATTTTGAGAGAAAAATCGCCAAGGACTCTAAAGAGAATCATAAGGCCTTCTTTAGCTATGTTAGAAACCTAGGAGGAAACTCCCAGATATGCTCAGAATTAGTTCAAAATGATGTGAAAATTACTGAAACTACACACATTGCCGACATACTGGCTGACAGGTTCAGTGCAAACTTCTCCCCCCCCTCCCCCCAAAAGGAGAGATATCTATTCCAGAGGATTGTAGCCCCCCAAACATCTCCAACGCCCAGGTGAGAACTGCCCTCACTAAGGCAAAAAACACAGCATCCATGGGACCGGATGGTGTCCCCGGCTGTGTGCTTCATGAACTCAACGAGGAATTAAACCCACAGTTAGGACAGCTGTTTAATCTTAGCCTCACCTCAGGATAACTACCCAAGGAGTGGCGCACGGCGACTGTGGTCCCACTTCATAAGGGCGGTGCCTCCACAGACCCTGGAAATTACCGCCCCATTAGCTTGACAAGCCTTATCTGCAAAGCCATGGAGAGGATCATAATGGAACTCATAAATAAAGACATAGGGAACTTGCAGACTTTGGATCCAACCCAGTTTGGCTTTGTCAAAGGCAGATCCTGCCTCTTAAACTTGGTTGACTTTTTCGAGACAGTCACCAAGGCCATTGATGAGGGAAAGGCAGTCCATACAGCCTACCTCGACCTGGCAAAGGCCTTCGACACAATACCCCACTCAGGTATCATCGAAAAACTCACAAGCTTGAATGTAAACCCATACATCACAAGATGGGTTGTAAACTGGCTAAGTGACAGAACCCACAGGGTCAGAGTTGCTGGAGCCATGTCAGACTCAAAGCCTGTCACAAGTGGTGTCCCACAGGGCTCAGTCCTGGGTCCACTCTTGTTCGGCATCTACTTTTCTGAAGTACAAGCAAACACAGGAGGGTTATGGCTGACAAAGTTTGCAGATGACTGCAAACTGGGCGCCATAGTCGAAAACACATCTGACACAGATATCCTCCAGAAGGGCCTCACAGAAACGGATACTGGTGCCAGAGCCATGGCCTAAAGTTAAACGCCAAAAAATGCATAGTCATACCCTTCGGGAAAAACAAGGTTACCCCTAGCTACCATATAGGTGGCAATCCACTGAGCACAGAAAAAGTCATCAGAGATCTGGGGACCCAGGTTGACAGTAGCCTTTCGTTTGACACTCATGTTGCTAAAGTAGTTAGGAAAACCTTCTATATCACCCACCTGATCATGAAGGGATTCACATCTAGATCAAGGGAGGTCATCGTCCCCTGTACTCATCACTCATTAGACCTATGATTGAGTACAATGCCCGTTCGAATGTATCTGACCAGACACCTGCTGCAGCTTGAAAGGCCCCAAAAGTTCCTCACCAAAAGGATAAAGGGTCTCAAAAATATGTCTTATGCTGCCCGACTGAAAGAACTCCAGCTCTATTCAGTCTCATACCGCTTGCTCAGAGGTGACCTGTGCCTGACATATAAGGCCATGTCAAACCCAGATTTGATGAATATGCTTCACCTCAAAAATCTAGATCCCTCAGAACCACAAGGCGGGAGACTTAAACCTTGACACGGTTATAAATAGAACGTGCTGGAGGGACAGATTCATCACCCAGAGACTCCCTATGCTGTGGAACAAAATCCCGGTACATGTGAGGCAGAGCACCTCTCTGGCCTTGTTCAAGAGGAATCTTGACCAATGGATGGGAGATTGCAGATATACCCCAGGGATTACTTCAGTGTCACTGCTTGACAGAGGCACAGCAAAATGATAGGCATAGTTTTTATTCAAACTAAAGGGGTGGCGAAAGCCACATAACTATGGGCTAGGCTTATAAATGCCCTTGGGCAGATAGCCTAGTATGAACCTATGAACCTATGAATACTAGCCAACCTCCATAAAACTGATCTAACCAAGCTGGAATCTTGTTACAATAAACTTGCCAGATTTGAAACTGATGCCACACACAGGTCACATCACTGTACAGCGCTCGAACAACTAAAATGGTTAGAACTGCATCAACCAGATAAAACCCCTGCTCGCCAAAATCTTATACAACCATACACCACTTCTGCAGCCCTCCAGTCCAGTAATAAAATCCTTTTAAAAACCATCAAAGCTAACAGCTCAGCTGGGGAATCTCTCTTCTCAAACATCATTCCTAAAATATGGAATAAACTGCCAACCCCTATTACTTCTAACTGCTCCACAGTACAATTTAAAAAGCTCCTAACTACTCACTTAGTAGACACCTGGCTCTGTTCTTGCAACTCTCCTGGATAACTCTAACCTCAGTATATTTAACCACCTCTTGCCCTTTGGGTACTATTTTTACTCCAAGATATGCACTCATTTCTACTCTAACTTGCTCTTCCTCATTATTTAAATACATATACTTTTGCGTCACGTTATGATAATTCAACCTCCAAAGAACTGTACTGCTCAGAATTGTGCTATTGCTGATTGCGAATGCCACTGATATTTCTTTGTATTATTGTAACTTTTATACTGCTTGTATTTCTTATTGCTGGAGCTTTTCTTCCCGGGCCTCCACTGAAAAAGGACCTGTGTCCATTCAGACTTTCCTGGTAAACAAATGTAAAATAAATAAATAATTGGATTCTGATACCACCTTAGGAAGAAATGACGAGTTGGTATGCAAGATAACTGCCTTTATGAAAAATCGAGTATGGAAGTTTCAAGCACAATGCTTGGATCTCAGAAATTCTTCTGGCTGAGGTAATGGCTACTAAGAAAATTGTTTTCCAAGAAAGATATTTGAGTTTGCATGTTGCTAAGGGTTCAAAAGGGGACTGTGTAAGACTGCAGCACAAGGTTTAGGTCCTGGGCTGGGGGGGGGTATGAACTTTAAATGGTGGCCTTAAGAGTAGAGTGCCTTTTAAAAAAAGCTTTGCTCAATTTATGGGACGCTACAGAAGAACCATCTATTCCACCACAAAATTAGAAATCTCTGCTAATTGTATTTAACAGTACTCTTTCAAAATGATGCTTTACAAATTCCAAGATATTACGAATGGGAGCTGAGAAAGGTTCAATATTACGTTTTTGAGCCCAAAAAACTAATCTCTTCCATTTGCTGAAGTATAGTTTTCTGGTGGAAGGTTTATGGGAATACAAGAGAATATGACAGACCGGATAAGAGAGCATAGGTTGTCTGGCTATTAATGGAAATTGAAGAACCAAAGCAGCTAGCCTGAGATTCACTATGCCTAGATGTATCATACTTGTTGGTTGAGAAATGAGGTCTGGAGTTGGATTCAGAAACCAAGGTGGCTGAATCAGGTGAGGCCAAAGGAAGGGAAACTAAATTTGTCGAGGTTAATAAGGGTCAATAAGGATGACCTTGTTGTCGAGGTCAATAAGGGTCAATGAGGATGACCTTGCTCTTCAACCTTGCAGCTTTCTGAAGAAATTTGGGAATTAATGGAGTGGGAGGATACGCATAAAGGAGACTGGGGGGGTGAATCGTGAAGTACAGCGTCCCTCGGGGATTCCCTCTGTGGGGGGATTAGGCAAAGTAGCCGCTGCATTTGTTGTTCAGGGGGGGTGCAAACAGATTGGAGCAAGGCTGGCCCCATTGTTGGAATATTGTATTTGCAATCTTTTTTTTAAAGGACCATTCATGTGGTAGAAGAATGCACCATTTGTGTGCCATCAAATTGGATTTTCCCAGAACTGCATTGCTAAAAGAAAGCCACACTCTAACAGTTCCTAGACACAATATTTGTTGATGTACCAGATGACCACCATGTTGTTCAGCTGTGCTGCAATTGTCCCCAAATTCAGAACATTTTGGAATACCTGCAATGCTAACAGCACTGCTCTTATCTATAAGATATATATATGCAAACTGGCCTCCACGGGGGACCAGGTGCCTTGGCCTGTCTTCTTCATATAATGACCCCCCCACCCTAGCTGGGAAGCATCCGTGATCACTACGGCCTTGGGCTGAGGGGGAATGAATGGACAACCTTGTAGTACCTGGCCTGAATGAATCCACCATTTTAGATCTCTTTTGCACATGTGAGTGATACTTATCTTGTATGACAGGCTGATAAAGAATTAACCATTGAGCAGCTGGCATCAATTGCAGAATTCTCATATAAAACCTGGCTAGTGGTACCGACATTGCTGCTGCCATCAATCCCAGAGCCTGAAGGACCAGTCGGGCTGAAATTGAAGTACTGTAGATTATCTTTTGACCTGAAGTTCTACAGTCTAAACTCTCAGTAATGGAATGGAAAAAGAAGATCTGAAGTAGTTAACTTCATTTGGTCTGCAACCTGTGGGTATTGGATCCGTCCTCAGATCCGAGCCGGCAGCTTTACCTAGCTAAAAGATCCGAGCTCCTAGCTCCTCCCCTACCCACAATCCCCTGCTACACATCCCCCATCCTCAGATCTAGTTTGCCGCGGCTTATAGCAGCTTCTAGAGATGAGCTCTTAGGCGTGGGTGAGAAATTTCCAGTTTTATAAAAACCTTTTAAAATCGTTTTTTTTCCCCTAAATTTTCTTTGGTGTGCATGTATGGTTTAGCCCCCTTTATCGCCTAGTAATTTTAGCGTAATTTTTTTTGTGGTAATTTTACTTCAAATTTGTTTCATTCCCTCCCCCTAGTGCGTGAGTGTGTGGTGTGATGGCTGAAGGGCCTAAAGCCATTTTTTCTAAATGCAGTGAGTGTGGTCATAAGCTGTCCCCAGCCGATGGCCACACTCAGTGCGTTATTTGCCTGGGGGTGGCCCATTTATCCACCAGCTGCCAGGTTTGTGCTGCTTTCAACCCCCGGGCTATCAGGGATAGGAGGAACAAGCTAATCCTGGCGGGCTTGTTGCCCCCGGATTCTTCTTCCTCCTCTCCCTCTAAGGCACCGGTCGCGGCGGCTTCCATGCCTTCCAATCCCCCTCCCTTGTTGGGGACTCAAACTCCCTCTGATTCTCAGGATGAGGGGGACTCTTCTTCCTCTTCTAAAGAGAAAAGGAAAGATAAGGACCGGCACAGGCACAAAAGGTGGGCTGAGTCTCATCCTTTGGCCCCGCCAGCGAAGGTAACTAGTCCCGCTAAGAGAATCCTTGCAGTCTCAGGTGAGCTGCTAGTACTGCCATGCACTTGGTAAACACCCTGGGAGCTGTGGTGAGTCCAAAGGGCAGTACTTTGAATTGGTAATGACTGGCTCTGAGCTGGAAGCGTAAGTACATTCTGGACCATCTGTTAATGTCCTGAAGGTCTATAGAGCACATTCAGTCATCCTTGCCCAAAAAGGGGAGAATGGACTGAACCTTGTCCATTCAAAACTTGGTTCTTTGAACTGTCTTGTTTAGTTTTCAGAGATCCAGGATTGGTCTCCAACCCCTGTCTTCTTTGGCACCATAAAGAACCCTGAATAAGTTCTGGATTCTATCTGGTCTGGTGGAACATCTTGGATGACTCTCTTTTCTAGCAGCTTTTGTATTTGAATTGCTGCTTGTTCCCTCTGACTGGGTGGAACATCAGTGATTTTCCTTGGGATTGGGGGAGAAAGAGAAAAGGGTATAATATAGCCTCTGGAAATAATCCTCTCCACCCAAGCATATTTCATTATTATCTAGCCAGGCTCTCTGGTGCAGGGATAAATGCCCCCCGACTGTCTCCAGAGGTGGATAATCAGACCTCCTTTCAAGAGCGCTGGTAAGGTTTGTCAAAGAACGATTCTCTGGAACCTTGGTTTTGTGGGCTTCCCCTGCCATGGGGGTGTCTTCATCCATTAGAGCTCTTTCCTCTGCCTCTGAGGGGAACTACTCCATGTGCATCTTGAAAAGGACCCTGAGACTTCTTGAACCACATTTTCGACCACATCGTTGATTCCTGGAAAAGGTTCTTTGAGGAGTCGAAAAATGCATGCCTACAGCAGACAGGGTCTTTCCATCCTTTTCACACCTGGACAGAGTGTCTTTTACTTTGGGGATGAAATAAAGACGTTCCGTCAAAAGCAGCATTGACTAAAGAAGACTTTAAAGACTCCACAAACTCACATAGGCGTATCCAAGTGTCTCTCCTTATGGAAACGCCTAAAACCACTGCCCTTGACACCTAAAACCACTGCCCTTGAGGTTCCTTCCGCTACATGTGAGATCAACCTCATGGATAAATTGGATATGGACTGCAGAGTCTTCAGCTGAGAAGTAACAAACCTGAATTTCATCAGAAACAGCTCCTGAGAGGGTATTTGATAACTCCTTGATCAAAGATCTCTGTAGCCTAGTAAAGTGTGCTAAATAGTTCAGAAACCTCAAAGCAAAGGTCACTGAAGCATAGACACGTTTTCCAAATCTGTCCATCACCCACAACTCCCTGGTGGGGGGATGGACAGTGAAACCTTCCTCAGCTAGTTCCTTCTTGGTGGCCGTGGCAACAACCATGGTATCAACAGGAATTCCATTCTCCGAAGGCTGTCTATCCACCTGTGGTGCCATAATCCTATCTGGTCTGCGAGGAATGGGGTCTATGGTGTCAGGGACCTTCCATGCCTGCCGTGAGATCAAGTCACTGAGCTCATCGGTGGGCGGAGTTACTCAGGAGGTAGAGGATTTAGTACTAAAAGCCTTCAAAAGAACAGATTCCTCAGATGTAAAATTGCTGGACATCCAACCACCCCTCTGCTTAAGGATTTCTGGGATGTCTCCAAAGCAGATATCTTCAGGAGGTGACTGTGGGGACCCTTCACCTTCATCGAAATCTGTGTTTTTAGTGACGGAGCCGAGAATGAGGAGAACCAGAGGCCCTCTTAGTGGGGCTAGTTACCTTCGCTGGCGGGGCCGAAGGATGAGACTCAGCCCGCCTTTTGTGCTTGTGCCAGTCCTTATCTTTCCTTTTCTCTTTAGAAGAGGAAGAAGAGCCCCCTCACCCTGAGAAACAGAGGGAGTTTGAGTCCCCAATAAGGGAGGGGGATTGGAAGGCACGGAAGCTGCAGCCGCGACCGGTGGCTTAGAGGGAGAGGAGGAAGAAGAATCTGGGGGCAACAAGCCCACCAGGATTAGCCTGTTCCTCCTATCCCTGATAGCCCGGGGGGTTGAAAGCCGCACAAACCTGGCAGCTGGTGGATAAATGGGCCACCCCCAGGCAAATAACGCACTGAGTGTGGCCATCGGCTGGGGACAACTTATGACCACACTCAGTGAATTTAGAAAAAATGGCTTTAGGCCCTTCAGCCATCACACCACACACTCACGCACTAGGGGGAGGGAATGAAACAAATCTGAAGTAAATTTACCACAAAAGAAAATTACGCTAAAAATACTAGACAATAAAGGGGGCTAAACCATACACACACACCAAAGAAAATTTAGAAAAAAAAAATGATTTTAAAAGGTTTTTATAAAACTGGAAATTTCTCACCCACGCCTAAGAGCTCGTCTCTAGAAGCTGCTATAAGCCGCGGCAAACTAGATCTGAGGATGGGGGATGTGTAGCAGGGGATTATGGGTAGGGGAGGAGCTAGGAGCACGGATCTTTTAGCTAGGTAAAGCTGCTGGCTCGGATCCGAGGACGGATCCGATACCCACAGGTTGCAGACCAAATGAAGTTAACTACTTCAGATACAATGATTGTCTTTGTATTGAGAACTGTTCCTACAAACTCTAAAGTCTGAGTCGGTTGCAGATGAGATTTGTCATAGTTTATGGTTATCCCCAGACGACAGCAAGTCTGGAGAACCTGGTTTCTTGCATATATGAGTTGATGCCTGGTTGCAACGGTAATGAGCAAATCGTCTAGATATGGAAACACTCTGAATCCTTGCAGTCTCAGGCGAGCTGCTAGTACTGCCATGCACTTGGTAAACACCCTGGGAGCTGTGGTGAGTCCAAAGGGCAGTACTTTGAATTGGTAATGACTGGCTCTGAGCTGGAAGTGTAAGTACATTCTGGACCATCTGTTCATGTCCTGAAGGTCTATAGAGCACATTCAGTCATCCTTGCCCAAAAAGGGGAGAATGGACTGAACCTTGACCATTCAAAACTTGGTTCTTTGAACTGTCTTGTTTAGTTTTCAGAGATCCAGGATTGGTCTCCAACCCCTGTCTTCTTTGGCACCACAAAGAACCCTGAGTAAGTTCTGGATTCTATCTGGTCTGCTGGAACATCTTGGATGACTCTCTTTTCTAGCAGCTTTTGTATTTGAATTGCTGTTTGTTCCCTCTGACTGGGTGGAAAATCAGTGATTTTCCTTGGGATTGGGGGAGAAAGAGAAAAGGGTATAATATAGCCTCTGGAAATAATCCTCTCCACCCAAGCATCTTTCATTATTATCTAGCCAGGCTCTCTGGTGCAGGGATAAATGCCCTCCGAATGTCTCCAGAGGTGGATAATCAGACCTCCTTTCAAGAGCGCTGGTAAGGTTTGTCAAAGAACGATTCTCTGGAACCCTGGTTTTGTGGGCCTCCCCTGCCATGGGGGTGTCTTCATCCATTAGAGCTCTTTCCTCTGCCTCTGAGGGGAACTACTCCATGTGCATCTTGAAAAGGACCCTGAGACTTCTTGAACCACATTTTCGACCACATCGTTGATTCCTGGAAAAGGTTCTTTGAGGAGTCAAAAAATGCATGCCTACAGCAGACAGGGTCTTTCCATCCTTTTCACACCTGGACAGAGTGTCTTTTACTTTGGGGACGAAATAAAGACGTTCCGTCAAAAGGAGCATTGACTAAAGAAGACTTTAAAAACTCCACAAACTCACAAAGGCGTATCCAAGCGTGTCTCCTTATGGAAACGCCTAAAACCACTGCCCTTGAGGTTCCTTCCGCTACATGTGAGATCAACCTCATGGATAAATTGGATATGGACTGCAGAGTCTTCAGCTGAGAAGTAACAAACCTGAATTTCATCAGAAACAGCTCCTGAGAGGGTATTTGATAACTCCTTGATCAAAGATCTCTGTAGCCTAGTAAAGTGTGCTAAATAGTTCAGAAACCTCAAAGCAAAGGTCACTGAAGCATAGACACGTTTTCCAAATCTGTCCATCACCCACAACTCCCTGGTGGGGGGATGGACAGTGAAACCTTCCTCAGCTAGTTCCTTCTTGGTGGCCGCGGCAACAACCATGGTATCAACAGGAATTCCATTCTCCGAAGACTGTCTATCCACCTGTGGTGCCATAATCCTATCTGGTCTGCGAGGAATGGGGTCTATGGTGTCAGGGACCTTCCATGCCCGCCTTGAGATCAAGTCACTGAGCTCATCGGTGGGCGGAGTTACCCAGGAGGTAGAGGATTTAGTACTAAAAGCCTTCAAAAGAACAGATTCCTCAGATGTGAAATTGCTGGACATCCAACCACCCCTCTGCTTAAGGATTTCTGGGATGTCAAAAAACCAAGATAATGGATGGAAGCGAAAAACCAGAACCAAAACCAAGAATAGGATCGCTCAGGAGAACCAGATGAGGGTACAGACCAGAAACCAAGCACAGTGAATTCCAAGGCAGTCTATTGACAAATTCCGGTTAGAGGAATATGTAAAATCAAGAAAATCAGTTGTCCCTTTAAGATATGTAAGGAATTCTAAAAATCTTTCATAGGACTCATGCCAAAAAATAACAATGTCGTCCAGAAAGCGTTTATAAAAACACCAACAGTGGGAAAATTCACAGTTGATAACAAATAATTTCTCCCACCAAGATAAAACAATGTTTGCGTAAGTAGGGGCACATTTTGCCCCCATAGCTACCCCTCTCTCCTGTTTAAAAAATTCACCCTCAAAAAACATAAAATTATTTTTGAGTACTATTTCCATAAGAATTAAACAGGTGTTAAAATCATCAGAACCAAAATTACCAAAATCTCTCATACTTTCCTCCAACCATAGTAAACCTGTTTCGTGTGGGATAGAACCAAAAAGGCCAACTATATCTAAAGTAACAAATAGTAGGTTGGGATGGAAAAGTTCAGGTTTAATATGTCTTAAAAAATCCCAGGAGTCCTTGAGAGTAGTACTCCCATGATTGGAGAGGGCTTTCAATTTTACATCTAGATATTTGGCTAGGGGGGCTGTCATAGACCCCTCCTAGGAAACAATGAGTCTTAACGGTGGGTCGGAAGAATCCTTGTGGACCTTCGGAATACCAAAGACTGAGGGGGTCCTGGGATGTCTGTTATACAAAAAGTTATAGGTATCCAAATCTACGGATTCTTCCAATAACAGGTCATTTAAAAGTAAACCAATTTTGGTTTGAGCAATATTGACCTCATTAATAGAGGCCTTAGAATACTTAGAATTATCCATTAACATATCTTTCATTTTTGATTCATATATTTCTGGGATGTCTCCAAAGCAGATATCTTCAGGAGGTGACTGTGGGGACCCTTCACCTTCATCGAAATCTGTGTCTTTAGTGATGGACTCCTCCAGAAAGTCTAAGTGTTTCTGCTTACATGTCCTCTTCTTAGGGGCCTCTTAGTGGGGTGCTCTGGGGAGGTATCAGAAGAGGAGACTGCAATTCCATGGGCAGGAGCCTGGGGTTTGGGTACTGGTTGTCCCTGTGGAAGGAGATGGTGAAGCTCTAAGCAATGAGACATCATGGCAAAGGGCTTAGGATCTGAGGGGGAAGGATCCATCAGCACTGTCGAAGTAGAAAATACTCTCTTTGCAGCCTTGAAGGCACAGCGGCTTGGAGAGAGAGACCGTCAGATCTGAGAAGACAAGCTTCTAAACTGCTCCAAGGGCAAAACCCCTGAGGTGGAAGCCGGAGCCGACTTATCCAGTGACGATGCTCTGAGGTGCAGAGATGGCTCCAAAAGCTTCAGAGTCAAATGCAACACCACGGATCCAACAGGCACACTATGGCTCTGTGACTCTCTAGATCAGATGGGACTCCCGGAGCCCTCAGAGATGATCTCGGATCTGAGATCTGAGCCAGATGGATCCAGATAACCTGGATCCAAAAACTCTGAAGCTACAAGAGTCAGAGGAGGAATTTGTAATGGGGGAGTAGTAGATTTGCAGATCTCCTGGCCCAGAGGGGTAGGAGCTGAAGGAATACCAATCTGGCTCTGCACCAAGAGAATCTTATTCACCAGTCTCTCTACATCTTCTTCTGTAAGTCCTCTGGAAGAGCGAGTGAAGTATATGGATGAAGACCTGAGTCTTTCTAGGAAGAGAGAAGGTGCCCTGTCAGGAACCGGATCCAGTGATGGAGAGTACCTAGTTTTGGGTAGAAATCTGGTAGTCTGAAGGTCAGATCTGGATAGCATCGAATCAGACAACATCGGATCCTAGGGCTTTGACTTCACTGAATCCAAATGAGGTGGTGTCGGATCAGATAGTTTTTCTTTAGCAGAATCTTGAAGTTTTGCCTTCTTTGGATACGGGGTTGAGACCGGGTCCTTATGAGACATTTTCCTCAAAGAGTCCAAAGCTGAGGAAGAGGAAGATGGCTTAGAAGAGGATGACTTTTTAATTTTAGCAGGTTTTTGACTTAGAGGAAGAGTAAGAAGCCTCCTCTATAGATCCCCCAAAGGAAAGAGGAAGAAGACCTTTTAGAATAAGCTTATTTTTGCATTCTACCAATGCACGAGGATTAAAACCATGACAAATTGAACAATCCTCTTGTAATTGGTGGAAATCCAAACAGTAGACACAAAGTGCGTGGGCATCAAAATTGGCAGCTTGTGCCCACACTTTGTACATTTTTTAAAACCTGCTGGTTTATCTGCCATCATTGACAAAATCCTAAAACAGAAAAGAAAAGCTTTTTTTTTAAGTAGGGAAATGTGAGAAAAAGAGAAGCGACAGAAATACCAACAATATTAACTAAACTACTACAGCATCATACAGGGAAAGAAAATACTAACAATAGTATCTAATAGGTAGAGAAAAAAAGTACAACAGATAGACAGCAGGGAATTTATAAATGAAGGTAAGGGATAGTATATAAAAAGTTTTTGAAGAAAAAATAGAAATATATAACACATCTCAATAATGCTCAAGAGAGAAATGGAAGACCACGTCTTTTGCTTGAGTCGGCAAATGAGAGGCAATTGGGGTAGGTACATTGTGAGTAAGGGAGAAGCTCAAGAGCTTTTTGGTTGTCACGAGCTTTAGCAACAGCAGAGTTGGATCCGAAGGATCAGATCCAAACCCATCTCTTGAGGACAGAAAGAAAATTGACATCAGATCAGTCAGCAATTGTCTGTTTTGACACCAATTGCTTCTTCTCTTTACCTTTAGGGCAAATAAACAGTTGATCAGAAATCCTGATTGTTTTTGTCCTGTCAACATAGCTTCTGAATTGACTGTGAACATCCTGAGTGTATACAATTCTCTCTTGCTCCTTTTTGGTTCAGAGAAGAAAACAGGGTGCTGAATTGTTTGGCTCAATGTAAACTCTGAAACAACCTTGGATATAAAGGAAGGATTTGTTCTCAAAAGTTACCCTATCTCTGTGAAAGATGAGATAAAGATGAATTACCATAAGTGCTTGTAAATCAGATACTCATCTTGAAGGCAGAGCAATGAATAATGCTGTTTTCCAAACAAGAACTTTAATTAGCCTTGTGAGCATGTTCAAAAGGAATCAGTGTAAGTTTTTTCCAGTACAAAAATATGATTGATCCCAGGAACGAGCCATCTGCCATTTAGGCTCAGAGGTTCATAGGCACTTACTACCCTATTGATCAATAAGGATCTTTTGAAGCCTAGCTATACATTCCCAAGAGTTTTATATCCTTTGTATTATAACTACAAATATCCTAGAGCCATTGGGCAGGATTCACGATGGCTTGCACGGAGTCTAAAAGTAGTGTAAGACTCCATGCAGCCATCGCTATCCAGGAACAGCCTGTATTTGCGTGTAAGAGAGCACCTAAAACGGCTCTTACACGCACAGGGTGTGGATATGCTAATTACCTCACTTGCAGCCGAAAGGCATGCAAATGAGGTAATTTCACGATCCAGGAAGCAGAAACCTGCCCGTGTAAGAGCCGTGTTATCTGCAGAAACGTACTCAGTTGACAACTGAGTACCGTTCTGCAAATAACACAATGGAGCCTTGTCAGCTCCAAATAAAGGTTGCATATGTTCCAGGCAGCATGCCAATGGCCAAATATGGGGCCACTGGCAACGTACCCCGATGCAAAAATAAAATAAAAATGCTTTTTTTTTCCGGCGATCCCCGATGTTTAAACGTAGCACAGCGTCGCGCAAACGGGCTGCGCTATAAAAAAACAGAAAAATAAAAATTTTAAACCCAGCAAAGCATGAATTTACAATGTAAGGGAATAGCAGGCTGAAAACAACATGGCCACCGAGTAGGGGTTGCTAAGGGGGGAAGCTGAGTGTAAGACATGTAACTAAGCATTAATAGGCAATCCTATGTAAATGAGTGGTAGGATAGTGAATCGTACTGTTACATAGGAAATGAGCACATTCCGTGCAGTGTAGGAGTAGGATAAGGGGGAGTAACAGAGTAGGAGATAGGTGACATCACAGGGGGGAATGTATGAAAGAAATGAAGCTCATTGGAGCACAGTGGCATGTGAAAGATGTCAGTCACACATCATGGAAAGAGGAGTGTCAACAAGTAGGCATGGGAAAGCCAAGAAATGGAAGGTGTACACTATGGATAACACCAAAGGTTCTTGTTGGGCGTGCATGCGCGCGTGTGCGTGCTGGTAGGCACGAGTAAGATAGAGTGCGCGCGTGTAAGCATGAGTGCGTGCGTTTAAGGCAGAGTAAGCATGTAGGAGCCTGTTTAAGCATCTGTAAACTTGTTTGCGCTGGTGTGCGCGCGTTTTTACCCAAATAAGCAGATTCTACTCCGTCTAAGCATGCGTGCGCGCGTGTTAGCTGCTGTGAGCGTGTTTTCGCTTGTATGCGCGTCACTCCCCCCTGAGGAAACAGAAGGGAAAAAGGAAGCAGGAGAAATAGTAGGAAGCTAGCAGGGAATACTGGCAGAGCTAGCAGGTGAAAACAATCAGAAGCAGGCAATTACACAGGCAGAACAGTAGCCCAGCACTTAAAACTCTGCAAACAACAGTGCAGTATGTTTCTCTCAAGTGACACTGCAACAGAGGAGTAAGCTATTAGAAGTGAAAACTGAAAAAGCTTCACTCAGACCAAAAATGCTAGGGGCTGCCATAGCTGTTATAAGGAGACATATGCAACTTGCTGAGGGTGGTGACTATGCAAATGCTGCCGGACAACCCACAGTGAGGAGACGGAGAAGAGTGCACAGGCCCAGGGTCACCTACCAGGGGTTACATGAGCTGGAGATAGTGGAGCGCTATAGAGTGGACAGAGACCTCCTACAGCAAATTGTTGAGCTGTGTAGGCCACACCTCACACACAGAACCAACACAGGGGAACCCATCCCAGTGGAAACCAAGGTATGTGTTGGCCTAAGAATACTAGCAACAGGTACCTTCCAGAGACCAACTGGTGATATGATGGGGATATCACAGGCATCAGCATCCAGGGTACTGCACCAGTTCCTGGATGCCATGTCAGCACATGTCGGTGATCATGTATATTTCCCCAATTCCCGTGAGGTGTTGGCCAGCAATATGCTTCTCTTCCAGCAAATAGCGGAATACCCTGAGGTAGTGGGTGCAATAGACTGCACGCATATACGCATCAAAGCACCAGCTGGTGAGCGGGGTAGGGCCTACATTAACCGCAAGGGCTTCCCCTCCATCAACTGCCAGGTCGTGTGTGATGCCCAGGGCATAATAATGAATGCGTGTGCTGGCTGCCCTGGAAGCTACCATGATTCCCATATCTGGCATCTGACGCAGCTGTACCAGACATTTGCCAATGGGGACATCCCACATGGTCACTTAGTGGGGGATGCTGGCTACGCACTGGAGCCGTGGCTGATGACACCCATCAGAAATGCACACACACCTGAACAAGAACGCCATAATGAGGCACACGCACAAACACGAAATGTAATCGAGCATGTGTTTGGGCTGCTCAAGTCACAGTTCCGGTGCCTGGACACATCTGGTGGAGCCTTGCAGTACTCACCAACTACATGTACCCAAATTGTCATGGTATGTGCTATGCTACATAATATGATTCTGCGAAAACAGCTGTAGCAGGACCAGCATAGGGCTGGGCCAAACAGCCCCCCACCATTGCCAAGCCAATCACAGGCAGAGCGTGACTCGGAGGAGGAACAACCTGAGCCTGCCCCAGTAGGCAGAAGGAGGCGTGCCCAGTATGCCTTGGCCTTGGCAAAGAGGCAACGCATAGCACATACACTGGCTCAGTAGGAAACCTGGAAATGATACCACTCTCTGACTCACACATATAGTAAAAGGGATGCCTAAGTTGACACAACCTGCTTTCAAACATGTACAGGGAGTGTAGTATGTGCATCCAACATAGACAGCCCTGCAGCACCACCTGAGGCATGATTGCCATGTGCTAAGCAATGTAACACCATGTAGTATATGCAAACTTGATGACCCTGACTAACATCCTACCATCACCAAGCATGATGCCACAATATGAAGACAAGATGATCAATTACAATAATTGGCTTAAGTATTGCTGTTAGTCAAAGGGGATCTAATGCGTGTCAGCCTGGGATGACATGCTGAGCAACACACGATGCTCCACCTGCTAGGGATGGCTTGCACCTATCACTCCTGGTCTTTTGGATACTGGCAAAGGCTGTTGTCACCCCCACCGTGCCTTGAATAGGTAAGGCTCAAAACACAAACCCACCTCCATAGGTATCACAAGGGATAAGAAACTAGACGTAATGCTACCCAATGCCAGAAGTCTAAATTGCAAGATGCATGCAGTCCAAACTCTCCTCAGCATGGAGAATGTTGATATCTGTTCTGTAACAGAAACCTGGGTCAAGGCTCACAAGAGCACCCTAACACTACCAAGTTACACCTCATACCATGCTTTACAGTCCCAAAACATGGAACAAACTACAAAAGGAGGCTGACTATCAATAATTGTCAAGGATAACCACACCCCCAGGTTGGTACCACAACAAGAAGCAGCATGGACTATCCACGGGTAAGTAACAGTGGCTAAAACTGCCTCCCAGTTTGTAGCCTGCTACAGACCACCCTCCTAACGCCAGGAACCGCACTTGGCCTACTTTGGAACAAATGAAAATATCAAGGTCTCTCCACACAACATTATATTGGGCGACTGAAAATACTCAAACATAGACTGGGAGCATTATTCTAGCTCCAACACCCTAGGCCAAAGGTTCCTAGAATTCATAAACCAAAATGCTCAGGAACAACTTACCACTCCCACAAGAGGGGTAAGCATACTTGGTGTGATAATCAGCAACATGGGTACTCTATGCCCAGATGAGAAGTGTATCCCTCACTGGTAAGATCAGACCACAGAGTAATCTCACTGGATATTCACTTCCTGACCCCAGTCCCTGGGCAGAAAACCACAGTAAAAAACATGTGTAAAGCAAATGTTGCACTCCTCCAAACTGATGTGGAATCCATTAAAGGCCTTGTGCCTGTGGAAAATATGGACCAGAACTCAGAACCCTTTATAAATGCATTCTATGAACACTTTCAGGAATGCATGGATTATGCAATCCCAAATAAAACCAAGACCCAATTCCATACACGCAGGCATCTGGCCTGGTGGACCCCAGCCATTACCAAACCATGCAAGAGAAGGAGGAAGCTACTACATGATAGAGCAAAACCCAAAAAGGGAAGTAATCTCTGATCAGTATTATGGCAAAAAACTATGGCCACACATAAAATCCTCTAAGGCCAGCTACAACATGTTGAATCTGGGAATCTTGAGGCAATGTTACACCTGCCCCATGTACACAGACAACCCCCTCCTCCCCCCAACAAATACAAATATATGTGAGAGATGCAACTATTTATCCAAACTGGAGGCCGAGCTCTCTCAACTCAGTACTGGCAAAACCAGTCAGGAGGAGAAGGTAACCACACACACCACAAACCCAGTCTCACATAGACCTATCACAACTGCAAACCAAAGACATAAACACACAAAAACATTCCCGGAGGCTCTAATGAAAAATCTACCAAATCAACAGAGGCCTCCAAAGCAGACACCCAAGCAACCACTACCTCAAAACATAACACATGCAACACATAGTTCACAAAGTCAGTGTGCCAAACAGTCACAGCCCTTAAGGACAAACAACATGCCTGATACACTTGTAATAGGTGACTCCATAGTCAGACACACTGATGTCCTGCTCACCAGACTGAACAAGGAAAAGGTTACAGTAAGCTGCCTGTTGGGCGCTAGAATCCGCCACATAACACAAGCACTCAGGTCACTCCAAAGGAGGTACAAATATGACTCAGTCATTGTCCATGCTGGTGTGAATGACCTGAGACGTACCTCCCTGGACTACATGAAAAGAGAAATAGAGGAGCTCTCTGATTATGTAGCCCAGGCCGGTATGACCCTGACCCTGAGCAGCATCTTACCCTCACCAAGAATGATGCCACAGTACAAAAACAAAATGATCAGCTTTAACAATTGGCTCAGTTACTGGTGTCATTCAAAGGGGATCCAATGTCTGTCTGCTTGGGATGACATGCTTGACAAGCCACGCTGCTTTGCAAGGGACGGCTTGCACCTGTCACCCCTGGGCTTCCGGATATTGGCCAAGGCTCTTGCCACCCCCATAGTGCCTTTTTTAGGCAAGGCTCAAAAGACAAACCCACCTCCCTAGAAAACACAAGTGGAAAAAAACTAAGGGTAATACTGCTCAACTCCAGAAGTCTAAACCTCAAGATGCACGCTCTCGAAGCCCTCCTCAGTATGGAGAACATCGATGTCTGTGCAGTGACTGAAACCTGGTTCAAGGCTCCTGAGAGCACCTCAGCACTACCAAGTTATACCTCATATCATGCTTTTCGGCCTCAAAACTTGGACCAAACCACAAAAGGAGGGGGAGTATCCATATTCATCAATGGTACCCACACCTCCAGGTTAGAGGCAACGCACAAAGCATCGGAGACCATCCAGGTGCAACTAACCGTAGGCAAAACTGCCCTACAGTTTGTAGCATGCTACAGACCACCCTCTCAAACTCAGGAACCCCACTCAGCCTTCCTGAAGACACTGAAGAGTATGAATGTCTCTCCAAATACCATCATATTGGGAGACTTCAACTACCCAAACATAGACTGGGAGCATTACTCAAGACCCAACACCCTAGCCCAAAGTTTCCTAGAATTCATAAACTCAAATGCGATGGAACAACTAGTCACCACTCCCACAAGAGGAGATAATATACTAGACCTGATCATCACAAACATGGGGACAATGCTCCACACTGGAAGTATGCCCCTCATTGGTGAGATCAGGCCATAAATTAATCTCACTGGAAATCCACATCCCGCCCCCACCCCCAGCACAAAAGACCACAGTGAAGAATTTCTCAAAAGCTGACTTCACACTTCTTGAGACTGAAGTGGTATCCTTCAAGGCCCCTGGGCCAGTGGAAACCGCAGCCCACACTGCTGAATCCCTTATAAACGCTTTCTACGGACTCCTTCAAGAATGCATGGATCATGCAATCCCAAATAAAACCAAGACCCATTCCCCCAAAGGCAGGCATCCTGTGTGGTGGACCTCAGCCATTAACAAGCTTTACAACAGGAGGAGGAAGCTACTACATGACAGCGCAAAATCCCCAAAAGGGAAGGCATCTCTTATCAGTACTAGCAAAAAACTACGATCACTCATAAAATCATCTAAGGCCAACTTTGAGAGAAAAATCGCAAAAGACACTAAAGACAATCACAAGGCCTTCTTTAGTTATGTTAGAAACCTGGGTGGAAACTCCCAGATATGCTCAGAGTTAGTCCAAAATGACAAAAAATACACTGAACCCACAGACATTGCCAGCATACTGGCAGACAGGTTCAGTGCTAATTTCTCCCCCCTCTCCCCCCCAAAAGGAGAAATATCTATTCCAGCAGAGTGTAGCCTCCCTGACATCTCAGATGCCCAGGTGAGAGCCGCCCTCTCCAAAGCTAAAAACGCAGCATCAATGGGACCAGATTGTGTCCCGGGTTGCGTGCTACATGAACTCCAAGAGGAACTAAACCCACACATAAGGCTGCTGTTTAATCTTAGCCTTACTACAGGATATGTATCCAAAGAATGGTTTACAGCAACAGTGGTCCCACTCCACAAAGGAGGTGCTTCTACGGACCCTGGAAATTACCGCCCCATAAGCTTGACGAGCCTGGTCTGCAAAGCTATGGAGAGGATCATTATGGAACTCATAAACAAAGACATTGGGGACCTACAGACACTGGATCCTACCCAATTCGGCTTTGTCAAGGGCAGATCCTGCCTTTTGAACCTGGTCGACTTTTTTGAAACAGTCACTAAGGCCATTGATGAGGGTAAGGCAGTTCACACAGCCTACCTTGATCTTGCAAAAGCCTTCGACACAATACCCCACTCGGACATCATAGACAAGCTCACCAGCTTAAACCCATATGTCATAAGATGGGTTGTAAACTGGTTCAAGGACAGAACCCACAAGGTCAGAATTGCTGGAGCCATGTCAGACTCTAAACCAGTCACAAGCGGTGTCCCACAGGGCTCGGTCCTGGGACCCCTCTTGTTCGGCATTTATTTTTCCGAGGTGCAAGCAAACATAGGAGGATTGTGGCTGACAAAGTTTGCAGATGACTGCAAACTGGGCGCCATAACTGATACTCCAGCAGACACAAGCATCCTTCAGAAAGGCCTCATAGAAACGGATAACTGGTGCCAGAGCCACGGCCTTAAACTGAACGCCAAAAAATGTATAGTCATACCCTTTGGGAAAAACAAAGTGCCCACAAATTACCACATAGGTGGTAATCCATTAAGTACGGAAGAAGTAATCAGGGACCTAGGGACCCAAGTTGACAGTAACCTCTCATTTGACACTCACTTTGCCAAGGTGGTTAGGAAGACCTTCTATATTACCCACCTTATCATGAAAGGCTTCACATCTAGATCAAGAGAGGTCATTGTGCCCCTATACTCTTCCCTTATCAGGCCCATAATTGAGTACAATACCCCATTTGGGATGTACCTTACCCGACACCTGCAGCAGTTAGAAAGACCCCAAAAGTACCTCACCAAGAGAATCAAGGGTCTCAAACATATGTCATATGCTGCCCGGCTGAAGAATCTCCAGCTCTATTCAGTCGCATACCACCTACTCAGAGGCGATCTATGCCTGACGTACAAGGCCATGTCCAATCCAGAGTTAATGGACATGCTCCACCTCAGAAAATCCAAATCCACCAGAGCCACGAGAGCGAGATTTGAACCTCAACACAGAAATAAATAGGACATGCTGGAGGGACAGATTCATAACCCAGAGGCTCCCTACACTCTAGAACAGAATCCCAGTCCATGTTAGGCAGAGCCCCTCACTGACTCTCTTCAAGAGAAATCTTGACGAGTGGATAGGAGATCGTAGGTTTACCCCGGGGGTCATCTCTGTGTCACTACTAGACAGAAGCACAGTAAACTAAACCCTAAATGGGCATAGTATTCTCATTCCAAGGGGTGACGAAAGCCACACACACTCTGGCTAGGCTTATAAATGCCCTAGGGCAGATAGCCTAGTATGAACCTATGAACCTATGAAGATACAAATTGTAAAGGACACTAACGATAATCACAAGGCTTTGTTAACTGATGGTAGGAACCTTGGTGGGAATTCACAGATATGCTCTGAATTACTCAAATATTACAAACAATACACCAAACCCACACACATTGCCAACATCCAACCTGACAGGTTCAGTGCAACCCCCCCCCCCCCACCAAAATGCCAAATATCTATCCCAGCAGAGTGCTGGCCCCCTGACATGACATTGCAGATGCTGAGGTAACAGCCAGCATCTTCAAAGCAAAACACACAGCATCAATGGTACGAGATGGTGTCCTGGGCTGCATCCAACATGAACTCCAAGAAGAATGGAACACCAAATAACACTACTGCTCAATCTCAGCCTTACCACAGGATATGTACCCAAAGAGCAGTGTACAGCAACAGTGGTCCCTCTCCACAAAGGTGGTGCCTGAATGGATACTGCAAACTATCACCCCAGAATCCTGACAAGCTTGGTCTGCAAAGCTATGGAAAGGATCATCATGGACCTCAGAAATAAAGATATTGGGGACCTACAGACACTGGACCCTACCCAGTGTGGCTTTCTTAAGGGCAGATCCTGCCCCTTAAACATGTTTGACTCATTTGAAACAGTCACCAAGGCCACTGATGAGGGGAATGTGGTCCACACAGCCTATCTGGACCTTGCAAAAGCCTTCCATACAATACCCCACTTGTTCATTATAGATAAGCTCACCAGCTTAAATATAAACCCCTATGTCAGTAGATGGGTTGCAAACCAGCTCAAGGACAGAACTGACATGGTCAGAAATGCTGCAGCCATGTCAGACTACAAACCAGCTACAACTGTCATCCCACAAGGCTCGGTCCTGGGACCTCCCTTGTTTGGTATATATTTCCCATGGGTACAGGCCAACATGGAAGGACTGTGTCTGAACAAGTTTGCAGATGACTACAAACTGGGCACCATATCTGACCCTCCAGCAGACACAAGCATCCTACAAAAGGGCCACATAGAAACAGACAACTGGTGCCAGAGCCATGTCATCAAGCTAAATGCAGAAAAGTGTATAGTCATCCCCTTTGGAAAAACAGTAAGTGCCTACCAAGTACCACATAGGTGTTAACCCATTAAGTACTTTAGAAGTAATAAGAGACCTGGGGACACAAGCTGATAGATATCTTGCATTTGACAACCATGTGGCCGTAGTGGTTACAGAAACATACCATATACCCACCTAATCATGAAGGTATTCACATCTAGATCAGGGGAGGTCATCGTGCCTCTTCAGTCATCCTTCATCAGCCTCACAATTGAGTACAATGGCCCTTGTGGGATGTACCTTAGCAGACACCTCCAGCAACTGGAAAGACCCCAAAAGTACCTCACCAAGAGGATCAAAGGGCTCAAACAGATGCCATATGCTGCCCGGTTAAAGAAACTCCAGCTCTACTCAGTGGCATACCACCTGCTCAGAGGCGATCTGTGCCTGACGTATAAAGCCATGTCCAACCCGGAATTAATGGACATGCTGCACCTCAGAAAATCCAAATCCCATCGAGCTACGTGCTCGAGAGACTTGAACCTCAGCACTGAAATAAATAGGACATGCTGGAGGGACAGATTCATAACCCAGAGGCTCCCTTCACTCTGTAATAAAATCCCAGTCCAGGTTAGGCAGAGTGGACAAACGTTTCCATTTACTGGGGTACACTTTCCTGGTGGAGGGCTTATGCGCTGCCACAAGGATGGCTTTGACTGGTGAAGAGATACCCGGGAGTCCTAACTAGGAGTGGAACTGGAGCAACCAAGCGTAAGTTTCAGATTGTCCAGGTTTGGGGTCGGTAAGTCTGACGGATGGGAGATTAGATCCGGACTGGGATCCAGAATCCAAGGAGGATTCACTAGGTGAGACCACAGGTAAGGGAACCAAATTTGCCAAGGCCAGAATGGGGCAATGAGGATCATCCTGCTCCCCAACCGCGAGGCTTTCTGTAAGAGTTGCAGCATCAGGGATAGAGGAGGATAGGCATAAAGTAGACTGGGTGGCCAAGCATGCACCAGAGCGTCTCTTGGAGTTTCCCTGAGGGGAATCAGAGCGAAGAAATTGCCGCATTTGGTGTTTGAGGGAGACGCAAAAAGATCGCAGCAGGGTTGCCCCCATATTGCGAATATCTGCTTCGCTACTAGTGGATTGAGAGACCACTCATACGGGGTAAGAAGGGTGCGACTGAGTTTGTCCGCTAGGATGTTGGTCTGTCCCGGAATGTGCGTTGCAATCAGAAAGCGGTTGGTGGAGATCGCCCATTCCCACACTCTCATGGCTTCGCGGCATAGAGGGTAAGATCTGGTTCCCCCCTGTTTGTTGATGTACCAGACAACCGACATGTTGTCCGACTGAATTGCAATCGTTCCTATGGGGAGGAGATTCTGAAGTGCTTGCAACGCGTACAGCACCGCTCTCATCTCCAGAACGTTGATATGCAGGGAGGTCTCTGTGTCGTTCCACGTGCCTTGGACCGTCCTGCCTGAATAATGCCCCCCCCCACCCGAGACGGGAGGCGTCCGTGGTCACCGTGGCGAGAGGGGGAGAGGTGCAGAAGGGACGGCCCGTATGGATGTCCAAAGCTTGGAGCCACCATAATAGAGCCCTCCTGCAAGCCTTGCTGATAGCAATGGGGTGGTGAAGAGGAAGGGACAGAAAGGACCATTGCACTAGAAGAGTCCACTGCAGTACCCGCATGTTCAAACGGGCGCATGGAAGGAGCGTAATCGCTGCCGCCATGGAGCCTAGTGCCCTCAGGACCAATTCCGCTGGTGGGGTCTCTGAATGGAGGATAGCCCGCACATGGAGTTGCAAATTCCGAATTCTCTCGGACATTAGAAAGGCTCGTAGCTCTCTGGTGTCTATTCTGGCTCCTATGAATTCTATGACTTGTGTCGGGGCCAGAAGGGATTTGTCGGCATTGATGGTGATGCCTAACTGTGGGGCTAGGCGGAGAAAGAAATCTCTGGCTGAGCAAAGTAGATGCCTTGTTGGGGCGGTCAGGAGCCAGTCGTCCAGGTACGGAAAGACCTGTATTCCCTGGAGTCTCAGGTGGGCCGCAATCACTGCCAGTACCTTGGTGAACACCTTGGGGGCTGTGGTGAGGCCAAAGGGAAGGACCCTGAACTGGTAGTGACTGGCTCCCAGCCGGAAGTGGAGGAACCTCCTGGATCGTCTGTCCATTAGAATGTGGTAGTACGCATCCTTGAGGTCTATAGAGCACATCCAATTGTTCTCCCTTAGAAGGGGGAGAATAGATTGAAGAGTGACCATTCGGAATTTTTCCTTGGTTACTGACAGGTTCATGCGGGAAAGGTCTAGAATCGGTCTCAAGTCCCCCATCTTTTTTGGCACCAAAAAGAACCTGGAGCAGAACCCTGATCCAAGCTGGTCTTGGGGGACGGGCTGGATGGCTCTTTTCTTAGCAGCTGCTGAATTTCTGCGGCTGCGGCCTCCCTCTGATCGGGTGGTACATCGGGGAGGTTCTTGAATTTGGGGACATGGAGTAATGGTATTTTGTACCCTCTGGATATTATGCGCAGCACCCAGCAGTCTGTTGTGATGGACTCCCATGCCGCTAGGTGCTCTGAGAAGCGCCCCCCGACTGCCTCCAGAGTGGAGCAGCCGGGCAACCCTTCAGGGCTGCTGCGTGGGCCGTTCAGAGAAAGGTTCTCTGGACCCAACGTTTCTCGGAGCCCCTCTGCCCCTGGGTCGGCGTCCTCCCTGTCCTCCTCTGCCACGGAAGGACTGGTTGTACGGAGCAGGTTGGGAATGTTGCGATTTCCGGAACCACATCTTCTTCTGACCCTTTTGGTTCTTCGAAAAGGACTGCTGGGGAGCAGAGAAGCGCACTCCGACGGCAGACAACGTCTTCCCGTCTTTCTCGCTCTGGACAAGTGTCTCGCGAACCGTTTTGCCAAACAGGGCAGAACCATTGAAAGGGGCGTTCGCAAAAGACGCTTTAAAAGGCTCCGCAAAGTCACAATGATGGAGCCAGGCCTGACGTCTCATGACTAGGCCTGCTCCGCTAGCCCTAGCGGCTCCCTTGGTGGCGTGGGACAATAGCCGCATAGAGGTATTTGAAATTGATCTCAGAGTGGCCATTCGAGTGGAGTACAATTGCTTGTCCTCCGCCGACATGGACTCAGGCGGGGAGGCAGCGTATTCTTTGATAAGATCCCGCTGCATCCTGATGACATGTGCCATATAGTTCAGAGACCTTACCGAGAAGGTCGCTGAACTAAAAACTCGCTTCCCTAAGCGGTCCATCGAGCAGGACTCCTTGCTCGGTGGATGGACTGAGGGGCTCTCCTGAGCTAGTTCCCTCTACGTGGCTGCCGCCGTCAACATGGCATCTACGGGGGGGGCCCTTGCTCCAGTGCGATCGGTCTGAGGGGGGGCTTAGTATTCTGTCCAGGCATTTTGGTATTGGCTCCACAGTGTCCGGATCCTTCCACGCCCTGGTGGTAATGAGGTCCACCAAGGGGTCGGCCGGAGGGGACACCCAAGAGGTAGACGGGCCTGCTTCGAATGCCTCCAGAAACACGGACTCGTCGGAGGAAGACTTGGGGGCAGACCACCCACCTCTGATCCTCAGCATCTCCATAATGTCTCCAAAGGAGACATCCTCAGGGGGTGATCTTGGGGAGCCTTCCCCTTCCTCCAAGTCCGTGTCCTCAGTTAAGGACTCAGGGGAGTCCACGTGCCTCCTCTTGCATTTATGCTTGCGGGGCACTTCCTCGGGGGGGCTGTCCGAGGAGGCCTCGCCAGCAACATCCTGTTCTAATGGAACCATCTGGGACATTGAAGCAGGCTGTCCCTTTGGCCGGGTGATGGAAGCCTGGCCTAGCAGAGAGGGAGTGCAGGGAGGAGCCGAGACAAGGACCGGGGGTCCGGATGCTCTCAACAGAGCCCTCTCCACAACATCGAAAGCCAAGGGAGAACCACTCTCTCTGGGCTCCGAGAGTCGGCTCCCACTCGGATCCGATGAAGGGATCGGAACCGGCACCGAGACCATCGGATCCGAAGGACCAGTGCGCTCCGACCTGGACGGAGCCGAAGGCACACTGAATCCCTCGGATCCGAAGCTCAGGCCACGGCTCCGAGAGGTCGGATCCGACAGGCTCGAGGGCAGGGTCGGATCCAAAGTACCAAGTACTGTCGGCACCAACCCACCCCCGGCTCCAACGCTGCTCGGCTCCGAACGCTCCGAACCCGGATAGCGGGTCAGAGAAGGAGCAATAGGATGGAAAAAAGGTGTCGAGCTCCCCCCCGAAGGGGGGGGGAGGCAAGAGCACTCCCATCTGCAGCTGGGCCTGGATGAACCTTCGCATCATCCGGTCCAAGTCTGCATCGGACATACTGAATGTCGATCTCGAAGAGGTCACCGAGGCAGGCCTGGAATGCCGCCTCGATGGAGATCGGGCCTCCTCCTCCTCGGGCCCTGGGGAGAAACAAGGGGATCGGAGCTGAGGAGGAGGAGACCTAGAAGCAGTGGAGGGAGAAGCCCGCTTAGCTGGCGGGGCTGAAACGGAGGTCTCGGCCCGCCGCTTGTGGTGCTTCTCCCTTCGTTTCTCCCTCCTGGCCTCCCTGTCCTCCGGCGTTTTAGCGGGAGTTTGAGTCCCGGCCGGGGGAAGGGGGGGCAGGAGTGGCAGCAACCACAGCCTGTGGTGGAGCCACGGGAGCAGCAGAGGCCGGAGCTGAGTCCGGGGGTAAAAGTCCCGCCAAGACCAGCTTCGACCTCCGCTCTTTCAGTGCCCTGGGGTTGAACGCTGCACAAATGGTACAGCCTGAGGTGAGGTGTTCAACCCCAAGGCACCGAACGCACCGAGTGTGGCCATCAGCCGGGGAGAGCTTATGGCCACACTCGGTACATTTAGAAAAAATGGCTTTTGGGGCCTCAGCCATACTTAAAGAAAAAAGTAATGTTACACACACACACAGGCCCCAAAACACACACACAACACACACTCTCTAACGACCAGCAAAGGGAGGGAAAAAAAACTACTTAAAAGAAAATAATTTTTACTCTACAGGAAACCTAACACTTACACACTTTATATTTTGTGAAAAAAGGAAGAAAGTTGACAGAAAATTTAAACTTAACTGCCAATTACTAGACGAGCTCACAGGAATCCAGCTTTCCACAAGCGCGGCAAACTAGATCTGAGGTCATGGAGGGTTAGCAGGGGATTATGGGTGAGGGGAGGAGCTAGGAGCTCGGATCCATTAGCTTGAAACAAGTTGCCGGCTTGGATCCGATATCGGATCCAAGACCCACAGGTTGCTGACAAATGAACTCCCTACTTCAGATCAGTAGTTTTATGTTTGGGTTTAGCTCTTCTTGGAGTTCATGTAGGACGCAGCCCGGGACACCGTCTGGTCCCATTGATGCTGTGTTTTTTGCTTTGGAGAGGGTGGCTCTTACCTGAGCATCTGAGATGTCAGGGGGGCAGCACTCTGCTGGGACAGATATCTGCCCTTTTGGTGGGGAGGGAGGGGAGAAGTTTGCGCTGAACCTGTCAGCTAGGATGTTGGCAATGTCTGTGGGTTTGATGTATTTTTTGCCATTTTGGACTAATTCTGAGCATATCTGGGAATTCCCACCCAGGTTCCTAACATAACTAAAGAAAGCCTTGTGATTATCCTTAGTGTCCTTTGCAAAGCTGGCCTTAGACGATTTTATGAGTGCCCGTAGTTTTTTTGCTAATACTGATCAGAGATGCCTTCCCCTTTTGGGATTTTGCTCTATCATGTAGTAGCTTCCTCCTTCTATTGTATAGTTTGTTTATGGCTGGGGTCCACCAGACAGGACGTCTGCCTTTGGAGGATTGGGTCTTGGTTTTATTTGGGATTGCATGATCCATGCATTCCTGAAGGTGTTCATAGAATGCGTTTATAAAGGATTCTGCGGTCTGGGCCGTATTTTCCACAGGCGCGGGGGCTTTGAAGGATTCCACCTCGGTTTTGAGGAGTGTGAAATTTGCTTTATAGAAGTTTTTCACTGTGGTTTTCTGGGCAGGGGGTGGGGTCGGGATGTTAATATCCAGTGAGATTAGTTTATGGTCTGATCTTACCAGTGAGTGATACACTTCTGGTCTGGAGCATAGAGTCCCCATGTTGGTGATGATCAGGTCCAGTATGTTTTCCCCTCTTGTGGGAGTGGTAACAAGTTGTTCCATAGCATTTGAGTTTATAAATTCTAGGAACCTTTGAGCTAGGGTGCTGGAGCTAGAGTAATGCTCCCAGTCTATGTTTGGGTAGTTGAAGTCGCCCAATATAATGGTGTTTGGAGAGACCTTCATATTTTCCAGTGTTCTCAGGAAGGCCGAGCGGGGTTCCTGGGTTTGGGAGGGTGGTCTGTAGTAGGCTATAAACTGGAAGGCAGTTTTACCCACTGTTAGTTGCACATGGATAGTCTCTGATGCTTCGTGCTGTACCACCAACCTGGAGGTGTGGGTATCTTTGACGAATATTGATACTCCCCCTCCTTTTGTGGTTCGATCCAAGTTTTGGTGTCGAAAAGCATGGTATGAGGTATAACCTGGTAGTGCTAGGGTGCTCTTGGGAGTCTTGAACCTGTTGTCTATTACTGCACAGATATCAACATTCTCCATGCAGAGTATAGTTTGTACTGCATGCATCTTGCGGTTTACATGTCCGGCACTGAGTATCATTACTTCCATTTTCTTATCCCCTGTGCTACCTATGTAGGTGGCCTTGTGTTTACATGTCCGGCATTGAGTATCATTACTTCCATTTTCTTATCCCCTGTGCTACCTTATGTAGGTGGCCTTGTGTTTACATGTCCATCATTGAGTATCATTACTTCCATTTTCTTATCCCCTGTGCTACCTATGTATGTGGCCTTGTGTTTACATGTCCATCATTGAGTATCATTGCTTCCATTTTCTTATCCCCTGTGCTACCTATGTAGGTGGCCTTGTGTTTACATGTCCATCATTGAGTATCATTACTTCCATTTTCTTATCCCCTGTGCTACCTATGTAGGTGGCCTTGTGTTTACATGTCCGGCATTGAGTATCATTACTTCCATTTTCTTATCCTCTGTGCTACCTATGTAGGTGGCCTTGTGTTTACATGTCCATCATTGAGTATCATTACTTCCATTTTCTTATCCCCTGTGCTACCTATGTAGGTGGCCTTGTGTTTACATGTCCATCATTGAGTATCATTACTTCCATTTTCTTATCCCCTGTGCTACCTATGTAGGTGGCCTTGTGTTTGTTTACATGTACATCATTGAGTATCATTACTTCCATTTTCTTATCCCCTGTGCTACCTATGTAGGTGGCCTTGTGTTTACATGTCTGGCATTGAGTATCATTACTTCCATTTTCTTATCCCTGTGCTACCTATGTAGGTGGCCTTGTGTTTACATGTCCATCATTGAGTATCATTACTTCCATTTTCTTATCCCCTGTGCTACCTATGTAGGTGGGTTTGTGTTTACATGTCCATCATTGAGTATCATTACTTCCATTTTCTTATCCCCTGTGCTACCTATGTAGGTGGCCTTGTGTTTACATGTCCGGAATTGAGTATCATTACTTCCATTTTCTTATCCCCTGTGCTACCTATGTAGGTGGCCTTGTGTTTACATGTCCGGCATTGAGTATCATTACTTCCATTTTCTTATCCCTGTGCTACCTATGTAGGTGGCCTTGTGTTTACATGTCCATCATTGAGTATCATTACTTCCATTTTCTTATCCCCTGTGCTACCTATGTAGGTGGCCTTGTGTTTACATGTCCAGCATTGAGTATCATTACTTCCATTTTCTTATCCCCTGTGCTACCTATGTAGGTGGCCTTGTGTTTACATGTCCATCATTGAGTATCATTACTTCCATTTTCTTATCCCCTGTGCTACCTATGTAGGTGGCCTTGTGTTTACATGGCCATCATTGAGTATCATTACTTCCATTTTCTTATCCCCTGTGCTACCTATGTAGGTGGCCTTGTGTTTACATGTCCATCATTGAGTATCATTACTTCCATTTTCTTATCCCCTGTGCTACCTATGTAGGTGGCCTTGTGTTTACATGTCCATCATTGAGTATCATTACTTCCATTTTCTTATCCCCTGTGCTACCTATGTAGGTGGCCTTGTGTTTACATGTCCATCATTGAGTATCATTACTTCCATTTTCTTATCCCCTGTGCTACCTATGTAGGTGGCCTTGTGTTTACATGTCCATCATTGAGTATCATTACTTCCATTTTCTTATCCTCTGTGCTACCTATGTAGGTGGCCTTGTGTTTACATGTCCACCATTGAGTATCATTACTTCCATTTTCTTATCCCCTGTGCTACCTATGTAGGTGGCCTTGTGTTTACATGTCCATCATTGAGTATCATTACTTCCATTTTCTTATCCCCTGTGCTACCTATGTAGGTGGCCTTGTGTTTACATGTCCATCATTGAGTATCATTACTTCCATTTTCTTATCCCCTGTGCTACCTATGTAGGTGGCCTTGTGTTTACATGTCCACCATTGAGTATCATTACTTCCATTTTCTTATCCCCTGTGCTACCTATGTAGGTGGCCTTGTGTTTACATGTCCACCATTGAGTATCATTACTTCCATTTTCTTATCCCCTGTGCTACCTATGTAGGTGGCCTTGTGTTTACATGTCCATCATTGAGTATCATTACTTCCATTTTCTTATCCCCTGTGCTACCTATGTAGGTGGCCTTGTGTTTACATGTCCATCATTGAGTATCATTACTTCCATTTTCTTATCCCTGTGCTACCTATGTAGGTGGCCTTGTGTTTACATGTCCATCATTGAGTATCATTACTTCCATTTTCTTATCCCCTGTGCTACCTATGTAGCTGGCCTTGTGTTTACATGTCCACCATTGAGTATCATTACTTCCATTTTCTTATCCCCTGTGCTACCTATGTAGGTGGGTTTGTGTTTACATGTCCATCATTGAGTATCATTACTTCCATTTTCTTATCCCCTGTGCTACCTATGTAGGTGGCCTTGTGTTTACATGTCTGGCATTGAGTATCATTACTTTCATTTTCTTATCCCCTGTGCTACCTATGTAGGTGGCCTTGTGTTTACAGCCTTACCACCAGAATGCAAAGATGTGCAGAGATTACACTATGGTAATTAATAGTGGTGTACAAAACAATACAATGACAATCATACTGTTAATGCATCAGGCATGCTGGGATATACCCGCAATGATATCATTACACTGTACTGTTGACAACATGATAATATTACTACACTTCTATGCAGTCACCCTGTGCATCAGCACCATGTTAACCTGTTCCTGCATCGATGTTACAGATTGCAGGAGGTGGCACAGTTTCATCATATGCACAGGGTGTGTACTTGGTATGGCTGAGTCTACCAATGATACAACCAATCGACATGTATGTGTGTGTGTGTTAGTGATGGACAACAGTACAAGATGGGGCAATGTTGATGCGGTGTGTGCGTGTATGTGTTAGCCCTAGGTTTTAGCATTATGCATGTGTGTATGCATGCACACAGTTCCAACTCATGGCTGCCATATACGGGTGTTTGTGGACAGCCACAGACTGTACCTGCCAGGTCATACAGATCACTGTCTCTGGCCACAGACACGGTACCTGTGCCTGGCAGGGGTGCTACGGACAGTATCAGGTACTAAGCCAGACTGGGGACTGTCATCAGAAGCAGTTGGTTGATGACTGGACACATGTCCCTGCCGGGACTGTCCAGAGCCATGTGCACGTGGTCTCCTAGGGCGGTCTGATGACAGCACAGACCCAGCATTGCTGGGACTGGTACTGGCACTATGGGAGCGGCTGCGGGTTTGTTGTCATCTGCGACGACTGCCAGCTGCTGATGTTGCTGGCATATGTCCACGTCGACGCCTCAACCATCCTGCATTGCCCTGGCTCATGGACATGTAGTTGTGGAACAGATCTAATGTGTTCCCCCAACGTCTATCAATGACCTCGGTGAAATTATGGATGGCAGCCACAACATCACGCATAGTGACATTCATAGCAGTGCGATGTGCTCTAAGCTCCCTCAGACCCTGTCTGGTGTACCGTTCCATACATGCCTGTGCCTGCATTACAGCCCGGAACATAGCTGAGGTTGAAAGACCTCTGTGGGCACGTCTGACAGGGGCAGTACGACCACGGATGCTCCCACAAGAACTGCTGGACATCTGCCTGTGTGGTACCATGTCAGGACTCTGGCCATGGCTGCTGTGAGGGGATGCATGTGCCACTGATACCACATTACCCTGGTCAATGCCCACTGTATGCTGTCCCTCACCTAAGGACATTGGTGACAATGGATGTATCGGCAGGATGACTGTGGGCATTGATGGGGTTGACTGCTGTGTACTGTCGATTGGCTGACCAACAACAGACCCTGTCACACCTCCCTGTGCCATTACACATGTATTATCATTATCACTATCCCCAGCAGTGGCTTCAGGTTCCCTGCTGCACAACACCAGAGCAACACCAGAACTTGTGAGAGGAAGACAGGAAAGACAGTTTACAATGTGTACACAATGTTACCACAGATGCACACGGACACATGCGCACATGGGCACATGCACACATGGGCACATGCACACTCCTCAGTACATGAGATACAAACACACAGACACAAACACACCTGCAATCCAACACATAGCAATACTGTTTGAGGGTATTATTACTATTATTATCATTAGTATTAAAAGTATTGTTATTACACACTCACCAGCATGGATTGGCTGCCTTGCTGTTACTCCGGAGGGACCTGCACAAATAAGACATTTATTGTCAGTGGGCACAACTGTGCCATTGATACTGTATGATACAGTACAGTAGTACAGCAGTTGGCTTTCACAGGTCTACTGCTGATATTGAGAATATCAATCTTGCACAATAATTTCCAGGATAACAGCTACAAACACAGTACACATCTCACACATGCATAAACTACCAGTGTAGAGAACAGTCAACTATAGATATGGCATGTTACCTGCACGCTCCATGTCCACATGCTGGGTGGCTCCAGCCTCCATCATTACACAAGTCTGTGGATGTTGTTGTTGTTGGGCTGGAGCCACAACACTTAGGAGGAGCTCCTCCAGTCTGGTGAGGGGGGGTGTATAGGTGCCCCACCACCTGTGGCAAGCTGTTGCCTGTGGATATCAGATGCACGCTGACGGACATTTCTAATTACATCACTGCAGTGATGGCGTACCTGCTCATATGTCCGGTTATGCATGCCTATGTCATTTACCCGACGGACAAGGTCTTTCCACAGTGCAGCCCTCTCCTGCTGGTTCTGGCTGGTCCGGGAAAAGAGTGTTGCAAAATCCCGCACCAGGCTCTGGTGTATCTCCTCATCCTCGGCAGCCGAATAAGAGGGGTTGTGCTGATGCACCATCGCCCTGGAAGGAAAAGAAAAATATGTGAGCAAGTAATACGGCACACATAATACTCTACTCTAGTGATATCATTGAACTGCCATATATAGTATCTGTCTGTCTATCGGGGGATACACATGTAAATGACCACATATCAGTGCTCAGCCAACAACTGCGTGACAGTGCCTGGCACACTCCATACAACAAACTACACCAGCAGTCGGCACACTGTTTGAGGTCCAATGCACAACCTCACACTGGGGGTATATATCAAGGTAATAGATGGGGAACATTGTCATCCCATGCAATGCATGCAATGCACAGTTAACATTTCAATGGTAATGCACCCTAGTCTTTGTGGCCATACCCCTACCTACACCACAGTCATATACAGGGAACCACAGCACAACATATGGCAATGTAGTATGTTTGTATCCCAATACCTGACACATCTTTCTCTGGCCTCACACCAAGGACACACACTACCATGGCAGACACAAAGTGATGCTGAGCAATCACACCATTACAGACCTTGCACACAGTCAGTGGCACACTCATTCCACCTCACATAGTTGGTATTGCAATGAGTACATGTGTGTGTGCATTGTGTCATAGGTAGGTAGTATGCTATTGGCCCTGGGCCTACAGCAGCATACTGTTATGCTACCCTGCCCCTTGGGACACATGTGATGTGATTGTACTTGCTCCTGTCAAACAGTTACACAGGGTGACTCATATGGCATATTACCTATCTGCATAACATTCAACAGGGGTATGTCTGACATCTACTAATGAGGAGCCTTGCTTCTGACTGCTGGGTGGTTTACTCCAGGGTATGGCTTATTTGTGGGTAGGAACCTGTACCTCCACCATGTGCTCTTTACTGCGGTGCCAAGGATGACAGACATAGGTCATTTAAGCTGTGGATATTGTGAGGTGTTACCATGGTTGTTGGACAACTGTTATGGGTGTGACTTAACTATGTATATCCAGCAGTGGTAACCTCTGTTTAGGTAGTATGAAAGGCACTCTGTCTGTGGTTTTGTCAGTCACTCTGCATAGGTAATGTGTTTGAGGGCATTATCACTGTTTGTTAGGTATGACTGTGTCCTTCTCCCTTTCTGTAGTTGTCATGGGAGGTACATACCATGTAGGACATTGTGAGGTGTAGAGGGGTACAGTGACCTACATTTCCCTAGCTGACACACCATTTGTGCTGACACGTACCATGTACAGGGATTACAAGACTAGTGTGCCACTGTGAATATCAAAGGGGAGGTTATTGTACACTTGTTTCCCATGTTCCCTTCTGACACATCCAGTAGTAGGCAGGCAACCACCTACGTGGTGGTTAGTGGTGACAGTGTTTTGGAATGGGGTATGGTACTCCAGTATCCACAACGGTGTTCAGTCCATGCCTTTGTCACCAGGCACCTGTTGAAATACATCTGCACACATGTGCCTCTCTCAGTATATATATATATATATATATATCTATATATATATATATATATATATATATATATATATATGTATATATATATATATATATATATATATCGAGAGAGAGAGAGATATTCATATACATACATATCTCTAGACATTCATATCTGTCTGTATATGTGTATGTATCTATATATATATCTATATATGTATGTGTCTATTACATATATATGTATATACATATTCTATCTATCTATATATGTCTATCTATTTATACATACCTCGCTATCTATGTACACATATATGCATATTATATATATATATATATATATATATATATATATATATATATATATATACATATATAAATATACATATACATATACATGTATATATATTTTTTTTATTTACACATACAAATACACACACTAACATACTGCTAAACATCCATTACTGTACAACCTACATTGTACGTTGTACTACAACCTACATTGATATGTGCACATAGCAACCTTCAAATACATATGTATGTCCAGCCTTCACTAACAGATGCAGTATGTCCCCTGCCCTATGCACATTTTCATATATATATATATATATATATATATATATATATATATATATATACAGATACAGACTGCTAACACATATGGAGGGTTCACAGTATGTAGATTATTAGATTATGTAGTTTACATTACCTTTGTTTCTGGCTGCTGTTTGGGATGGCTTGCTGCTGGCTGGCTTGCTGATGGCTGGCCTGCTGATGGTTGGCTTGATGTTTTTTTATTTTTTGGTCTCTCTCTCTCTCTCTTTCTCTGTCTCTCCCTCCAGTTGTTGCAATTAAACTATTGCATGTGTGGACTGGGAGTACAGGCTGCTTTTGTAGGTATCTGCACATGTGCATGTGATGGCCTCTGCACCAACTGTTAGCCAGCATTTACTAATTGCATGCAGCCTGCTGTGTGGTAATTGCAGTTCTCACTGTGATTTCAGGACAGTGCTATAAAATGTTAGGTTAGGTAGGCGTAGCCCTTTCAGATTTTCAAGGTGGGGACCATGCTGGTATGCTGTGGACACTGTTCTGTGAGTGTAAAGGTTGGTATGTCTCTCATATTTAAGGCTGTGTTGTAGGCATTGAAATGCATGTTGTACTGAAACCTGACTGTTGCTTCTTCCAGTTCATTCTTCTCAGTGTGTATGTTAACTGACACCTAATAATACTAATACTGTTTAAATGGGAGTATGTGCTTTCCTGTGGGACTTGTGGATTAACTGGTATACAGCAGTGGCTCTTGCAATTTGTTGCTATGGCTTCACTATTTAGCCTTTACATTCACTCCTTGAAGGCCTGCTAGGTGTCTTTACTGGAATGTGTTGCTATGGCTTTCCTATTTTCCATTTACATTCACTCCTTGTAATGCTTGATATATTTCTTTCAGCAGCAATTCCTTATATGTTTGGTGTGGTTTCCTGGTACTGCATCCAGTCTGGTAAGGCCAAGGTGTGGGGCTTGACACCTACAAGGGTATTTTATTTTGCTGCTGAGCAGTAGTGGGGCCTTGTACTTTGTACTAACAGTTATGGATATCAGGCACATGCAGCGCTTGTAAACTGCTATACTGTCCTTATTTTATTAGTTGGCTACATCCTTTGATATTTCTGGGTTGTACTCCTACATGAGGGTGTGCTTGTGGAAGCAATTCTACAGCTATTCACAGAGTGTGTGACAGCAGACAGAATGATATGCCTGTGAGTTTCTGACACTTGCAGGCCTCAGATACTCTCAGGTGTATCTTTTAGCAGCCTCAGGGAATGGTACATATCAGTGGGATACACCCGTGATATATTTCAGATATTCTGCAGTTGTGACTGTGGGGTATTTTGAGCATATGTATTACTACACCATTTCTGACATGCAAGTAGTGCATACTTTAAGTAATTGACAGTTACCATTCCGTGGGATTCCACACCTTTCTGCCTACTGTTAGTACATTTCACAGGGAGTCAGTGGGGCACAGTTAACATTTGTTTGCAAATCAGGGACATCCCTGTAAATCAGTCACAGTTGCGAGGTCTGGCCTCTTACCTATTCAAATATGGCGGTGTTTATCCTGCTTTGATAGTGTGTGTGGTTTGCAAGGTGCTACTGTCACATTATTACCTACTAGCATGGCTGTTTCTCTTCTCACACTAATGTAATGCAATTCCACAAGAATTGCCAGTAAAGATACAAGAAAAGCTTTGTGTAATAGCCTTCCTATATTCCCTTTACATTCAGTCCTACTATTTCATGATATATTGCTTTCAGCACAAAGTTCTTGTATATCAGTCATGGCTTAGTGGTAAGTCATGCAGACTAGTGTTTCCAAGGTCCTGGGTTCGAGACTGACAGAGGAATTTTATTTTGCTGCTGTGCAGACTACAGGCCTTGTCATTCAGAGTGACTAAGGCACTTTTAAGCAGTTGTAAGCAGGTTAGCGCTGGTTTGCGCGGATCTCACGCATGCGCACTGTCGCTTAGCTTCGCGCACACATGCTTAGCTAAGCGCACACAAGCGCACACCCGCTTACAACTGCTTAAAAGTGCTTACTCTCGCACACACCCGCGCTAATTTCTTTGAAAGAAAAGAAAATGGGGAAATAGGAAAGTGGTGAAAAAGGGGGCACAAAGAGGGTAGGACAGTAGGAAAACAAGCTCGGGATTTGCAGGAAGGATGTAGGAAAGGCCCATAGCTGCCCATTTATTTATCAGCAACAGCTGTGCATATGTGTGTAATTTGGTGTGAAATTTGAAACCTTCCGCCCCTGAGAGAGGGGTGAGGACAACAAAATATGTTGTACAGCCAATTGTAATTACCAGTTCACATGTCCAGCAGACATGTCTGCAAAATGGGCAGCTATGTATGGGGCGTAATTTTTTTTGCGGGAACAGAGTGCCCTTTTTTTATTTTTTTTTTCAGGTGAGAGTGGAATGTGAGGTACAGGAAGTAGGTATATATGGGGAGGTTAACAGACAAGACAAACAAGACGCATACAGGGGCGGAGTGTGACACATGTGGGGGGGACACAATTGACGGGGACGGATGTTTGGATATCGCGAGCCCATGAGCCCACAGATGGCAACAGTGGAACTGAGATCCCCACCCATGGGCAGTTGCCACTGCGCCTTCACTGCCCAGGACGGGGCTGTGCTGGGGGCTGTGTAGGACAGGCAGCAGGCACACCCATGAGTTGCGCCACCCGTGCCTCAAACTGGTGTAGGGGTTCAAGCACAGAATGCCTGATCTCGCTACGCACCACAGACCGGACACTTTGGAGGGTGAGTGGACGTTCTCCTCCGGCCACGCTTGCAGAGGGGGGACGAGCCCCATCCCCTGCAGCGCTTCCACCCGAAGGTGGCACAGGGCCACCGGAGGAGGTTCCGGCCTGGGCACTAGTGCCAGGTGCACTCGCCAGCTGAGGTGGGAGAGGTGGGTCCGCTGGAACCCGCCTTCCCTGTTGTCCTATGTTTAGCAATATTTTATGACATTTTGGGTTAGTAACAAACAATACCATTCAAAATTAGTTGTAACAGCATGCATCAGTATTCCCATTAACCAAACACCCATGAATTCCAAACATTGAACAGCAAGCATAACACATGCATATTTTGAACAACAGTACACAATCCAACAGCATGCAGGGTTGATTGACGGCAACAGGCCATCACGTTTGGATATGTGAACAGGGTACATGCATCAACGTACATGCAAATATGTATGAACCAACAGGACAAATGTCCATAGGAATTAATTGTGAATACACATACCCTGTTTGGTGTGGAATGGCATTATTTGTGAATATAGGGTAGGGTGAAGAAATATTTCATTAACAACTTCAACTACCTATACATATGCTGTACATTTCTAGTAGCTGCAGATATATATACCCTACAGGTCTTAGTACAGTTTCCTATATGTAACCTTAGGAATGTTGGTGATGGGAATGTTACTGCTACATTAATATACATTGCATTTTTATTCATACACGTTCATATCTGGCTGTGTTCAGGTACAGCATCCTGCTACATTTGATTTATATGACTCTAGACAACTGTGGATGTTCATTATTTCATACAACCATACTATCTCCATATTGCAAGGGTACAGCAACATATCCAAATTGTGAGACAGACACATTCCAGCTTCAGTACTTTATTACAAACATTTCACTGTTTGGTTGTAGCTGTCTCATTCATTTCATTATGTACTGACTGCAGTATACTTTCTTCAAGAGTTATTACAGCTTTCTTGGTGGATTCATACCTCTTTCTCACACTCTCACTTGTTTTATTTTTACAATTCAAGATGGTACTTAATTCTAGGCGTTATTAACATGTCTTACTTGGTTACAACAATCCTTTCCAACAGACTCACTTGTTTCATATGGCAGATTTTAAAAGGGGATGTATTTGACACATGTCTATTGTCTTTAGCTTGTTTACAACTAATTTTCAGGCTGCAGCAGGTTATCTGATATTACAATACAGGTGGAAAATCTCTATTTCAGACTTGTTTAATTTTTATTTCTGGATTACACGCTGCATCACTTATCTAATCATACAGTACTAACAGAATCTTTCTTCTAGTGTTATTTGAACTGTATTAATATGTAACTACACTGAACTTTTACAAGCTGTCTCACTTATATTGTATAACAATTACAGAAAAATAATTACTAACCTGCCTGGTGGTGCAACCGCACCAGCCTATCACCAAAGGCTCGCCAATTTGCGGAACACACACCTGCAGCTGTAATATAAATGAAGTAATACTGGAACATACATCTCCATAATATCAGCTAGGATAATTTCTTACATACGTAATTACATGGATACTTACTCAGTAGTGGGGCGTTGGGCATTTGCCGGGCCTACTGGATCCAACGGTTCAGTTGGTCCTGCTTTCGTCTCTTCAGGTCCGCATGGTGGTGACGGACCTGTTCACCAGTCCTTGGTATGCCTGTGACACTGGTAAGATCATGTGCCAACCGGTTCCACGCCTCTGCCTTGTACGCACCCCAGGGAACCTGGCCCTGCATGAGTTGAGCCTCATGATCGTGGACTAGGAGCCAAACCATATATTTGGACTCCTCAACACCCCACCTCAATGCTCGGAAGCGACTGCCCTCTCCTACACCTGCCATCCTGATTGCAAATAGGTTCCACAATCAGTTATGTTGTGTATTCCCGCCTATGGGGCTTATATATGCCGTTTTTCCCACACTTATCTGTGATTGGCCATTTTGGAAATGTATCAGCTTAAAAAAACCTGCTTTGTCATGCTTCTATTTCCATTCATTCCTATATATATGCTAATACTGCATTTTTCAGTACAGCTGTCATGGCTTAGTGGTTCAGTACTTTGACTATGATGCACAGTATCCTGGGTTCGAGCCTGGGCATTGCTTTTTTTTATTTTACTACTGTCTAGACAGGCTAGGAGGTGTGTCTGTGTAAAGGCGGCTTTGATACAACTTGATCAACGTTGCCCGCCGGTAAGCCGGTTGGCGCACTGCGCAGCTCCGTGCAAATGGGTTACGCTGGTTTACGCGTCATTTGGCTATGAGCACGCATATTACGCTGTGAGAAATGTTGCTCTAACTACGGGCACACAGTTTCAGCGTGTTAAAGTGCTGCTCAACTCCGGGCACTCATATTACACCTGTTAAACCACTGCTCACCTGCGGGCAGTCATACTCAGCTTGTTAGAGCGCTGCTCAGCTATGGGCACTTATAAAATTTTTTTTTTTTATTGTGTCAGATTTCTTCAAAAATACATGGCCCATTTCATTACATTTTACTTAAATTATAAGTCAAGTATAAAAAGTTAGGCAAAAGTGCGAAAAGTGGTTCAATGCAAGCATTATAATCAAATCCAACTGCAGTTAGTGTCCAATAGTTCAATTAAATTCAGCTCGAGCCTAAATAAATCCAAATAATTTTATTTGAGTCAGACGAACAAAATAGGACAAGATGAGCGCTTTCACTAAAGTTTAGCTTCCTCAGATCTTTACATTATCTGGTGTAGATCCGTCCCTTATATATTACAATCATTAAATACCAATTACACTAATTGGGCAATTACATAAAAGAGGAAGAATAATACATTAACATATTTATTTATTTATTTTCCAAGTCATATACATTTATACTTATGCCATACTCCATTTATTCATTCATCCACTTCCATAGATTTATCAAACATTACCATTAACTATTCATCTATATTTAATATACATCACTCATACATTCATTTTATATGTATTTACATTTTTTATCCATATTCATAATATAGATTTTAATATTGAATAGTACAACATCCATACACTCATTTTAAATGTATTCATGTCTTTCCTTCATATTTACATTTATATTTATAACATAGATTTTAACACTGATTAACTCTATGCTATATACATTAATTTTAGGAGTTTGAACTGGTAACTCATTATTATAATATGCTATGTGACCATTTTTTCACTAACAAACAATGTTCATATAAGAGTCCTCCAGTCAGTTATTACTGATGACACTTAGTATAGTGAAGTTCTTCTTCGAAGCTTTTAACATTCATTACGTCCAAATAAAATATGTTCATTTTAGATATGAATGAATGTAATACTGTTATAATTATAAGCTTATCATGTTTAAAGACACCTTTTGTCTCTAGCAATTAGATTTCCGTGATATATAAAACAGTTATTGTGCTCTATATTTGTACAACAATGGTCTTTCATGATATACTTTTTGGATATATTATTTTAAATGTTTTTAATGTATTATTCTTCCTCTTTTATGTAATTGCCCAATTAGTGTAATTGGTATTTAATGATTGTAATATATAAGGGACGGATCTACACCAGATAATGTAAAGATCTGAGGAAGCTAAACTTTAGTGAAAGCGCTCATCTTGTCCTATTTTGTTCGTCTGACTCAAATAAAATTATTTGGATTTATTTAGGCTCGAGCTGAATTTAATTGAACTATTGGACACTAACTGCAGTTGGATTTGATTATAATGCTTGCATTGAACCACTTTTCGCACTTTTGCCTAACTTTTTATACTTGACATATCTTTTTTGTGGCACGAGTGCGTTAATCCGTTGGTTTGATTATCTTACGTTTATTACAGTTACTTAAATTATAGTTTTATATATATATATATATATATATATATATATATATATATATATACACACATATATGTCAGGGGATTGTTTCGTGCTTATTTCACTAAAAATAGAAAATGATGTTGTTGGGGCTCGAACCGTGACTACCTCCTCTTTGGCCAACGTCTCTACCACTATGCTATTGCTACTTGGGTTAATTTGCATATTTAGATCTTATATGCTTTTCCAATGACTGCTAACTGTGGCTGAGCGAAGTGCACACCCGCGCAAACGAGCGCAATTACGGGCAAACATTTTTGAAATTATAAAAAAAAAATTTAACTGTTGATTTTTACGTTTTACATTACAGTTGAGTTTATAGTCTGTGGGGGCATGTGTGCTGTTGTGTTTCTTGACATTTCCGCGGACTCGCTCGTGGGAGTTTCCTTTCAGGACTGTGACTCTTCTGGGGGCGTGTCCTTTTGCAGGACTCGCCGTGCGGACACAGCCCCTACTTTCCTACACGGATCGTATTAGCCTAGGGTGTGATTCAGCATGCCCTCATGAATATGCATGGCATGCTGACGTCACACCGTTTAACTGCAGCATCCGTGTAAGACTTGTTAACTCTTACACGGAGGTTTTGTGAATCCTGCCCATTGTGTTTTAAGCACAAATAGCCCAGAGTCCAGACATTTATATGTTACCCCTATCTATATGGGACAAGGGTACTAAACCAGGTGTGAATTTGCAAATTCCCATTCATTCATCCAGATTAAACTTAAACACAGTAACAGATGAACTTTGCTTTATATGGAGAGGAAGACTATTCCAGAGAAGTGGGTTTCTCTGTGATGCATTTCTAGCCCTCTAACATATTCCATTTATGTTGCAGAAGAGATTAACCAACCACTGGACTTCTGATTGCATAGCAGGTCTAAAAGGATAGGGTCACATGAAGCTCTATAAGGCAGAAATCACCCCTCAGTAGCCTGTAAGATACCAAGAAGAGAGAGAGGGCTTTGAGACAGTCAGCGTAGCTTTTATGATTTATGCCCTTCGTTTAGCAATATGGTCGTTCAACTTCTGTCATGTGTCTGGTCACGTACAGACTAAAGGGGACATTATACTCAATAACTTGATCTAACAGGAGTTTAATGTAGTGGAAAGCACATATCCACCAGATCGGGACGCCATACCCTTACTGAAGCTGCACAATGAAAGAATTTCTTACAATAGTGTATACATGGTGATCAAAGTACAGTTTATTGTCTACATAGGTTCGCAGGTCCTCAACTACTAGATCAATTTTCAGGGCTGTGCTGTCAGTGTGATAGTTACAGTGGACATCATGCTTGCTGAAGGATACTATAATACCTTTTGGCATTTAGTTTTAAGCCATGGTTTTGACACTAGCTATTTGTTTGGGAAGGCCCTCTTGGAGAATCTTGTATCTTCTGGGTTGTTTATGATGGCACCAAGTTTACAGTCATCTGCAAATTTGGTCAGCCATAATTCCATAACATTTGTTTTGATCTACAAGAAGTAAATGCCAAAGAGAAGTGACCCGAGTACTGAACTGTGGAGTAAACCACCAGGTACAGGCATTTTGGAGAAGGTAGAGTTGCCCACCCTAACCCTATGGGTTACATAGGGATTTACATTTAGGTGGCTGAGTGTATCAACTCTACCCTTGTGTGGGATGCTGCTGAACACCTTTGTGAGGTCTAGATATGCGGTGTGATTCAATTTACCTTAATCCATTCCTTCAGTAACCCTCTTGAAGTTTACCAGGTTAAGTAAGCTGGATCTGCCCTTGACCAAACTGGCTAATCAAGAGTTTGCAGGTTGCCTATGTCCTTCCTTATTAGTTCCATAATGATCTTTTCCATAACCTCACAGGGGGACTGTTCAGACTTATGGGTCTATAACTGGAATACATGAAGCCAAATGGCTTTACACTAAGCAAAAAACACCAAAAAAACATGGCAAACATTATATGCAGGGGCAAGCCCTTCCCTTGCACCATACCGCTGCTAAGTACATATATTCCAATTCTGACATTGTAGGGGGACTATGAATTCCCAGCTATACTGAGATCTTTCCGTCTTTTCTTTTTTGTCATTTTCTGTTAGATGTATAGCTGTTTGGCATTTTGGTTGTTCGGCTTTGTAAATATAATGCCTGTAACTACCTGGGTCCATGATGCTCTACCTTTGAGAAGGGGAATGACTGCTGCTGCCTCCATTTGTCTGATACAGAACATGTTTAGAGACTGACATTGAATAGTCTCTGTAAGGGTCTGACAGGTCCTGATTCAGGCTTAGAGGATGCTTTCTTTGTAGCCAGCATTTGCCTGACAGTCAGCTACCTCCTGCCACAATGTCTGATAACTATATTACATGCCCCAGTCCCATAAATTCTTTTTTTCTAACCCCAGGTAAGATCCTGCAGTAATTTTGCTGTTAGAATCAGCTTCTGCCAATCTCCTTACAACAGCTAGCCTTATTCCTTCTGATAAGCCGGCAAAATAATTGATTAAAGTGGAATTAGTATAAATTTCTTCCTAAATTAGTCACCAGATTACTGAACTGTCCCACTCATGTCTTAAATTTCTGCTGGCTTCCTTTGGCAATAGGAGGAGTAGGCATCCTGGTACATTACCCAGCCCCACAGAAGCAATGTTTTTGGCCTTGGGTAGTTTGAGGACTTCTTACTGGGATATTTGTGGTTGGATTTGGATGCTGGTAGTGATTTGGGAATGCGTGTGTGTGTGGGGGGGGGGTAGAACTAAATTTAGCTTTAGTAGATTGACTATTTCCTTTGGGTCTGTGTATGTGACATCATTTACTTTAGCTTTGTGCAGTGCTGAGCATTGTTTCAGAAGTTTCTACACAGTTAAGAAAGCTTTGTGGTTGCCTTTAGCCCAAGTGGCTATTTTTACATCTTATCTAGCTTTGGTTGATTTGAGCAGGGACCAGTGTTCTTTTTAAGATTAGCAAGATTGTTACATTTATTTTTACATGCAATGTGATTTTTTTGTACAGCCTAGTTATATTAGGGTTCTACCATAGGGGTTTATTTTTAATTTTGGCATTGTATTTACTTTGGACGGGGAGAGATGCATCTATGCAGCTATGTACATGTGCAGAGAATTTGGTGGTAAACGACTCCACAGATGCAGAGGGATCAGAGGGATCATCAAGTATGAAGGGGATGCTAAAATTAGCCAAGTAGACTAGCTTTAGCATAATCTCTGAATGCCAAGTTACTGGAAGATGCTTCTGGCTTCAGTCTTATAGTTGATGTGACTGATTTATTATCCAACTTGACTAGACTAAGGAGGAAGTTACAAGTGGTAAGGAACAGAGCTGTTCCATATTGGTGAAAATTAAGTCCAGGATTTTATTGCCCTTAGCTGGAGCATACAGATGTGAAAAACTCACTTCAAAAAACTTTCATTTGAGGTGGGATAGAAAGTGGGGATCTAAAGGCAGGCAAGCAGAGATGGCCTAAAGGTAAATCTTAACAGAAAAGTAAGAATATAATCGCTCACACAAATGCTGCAGAAACAAAACCCAGACATTGATTTCCTAGCAACAGATTTCTTTTGCCTTCTTTAATACTTGCTGCTTGTCCTCAGAAATAAGGTGTAGCTAACAACTCCTGTCTTGTGTAAGCTCATTCTGTGAGAAAGATTGTTGTAATTGCCCTCCACCATTTTCAAAAGAAGGGAGAACCAGTGATGTCTGTGCCAACCACAATTATCCTTGGAGAGTCCTTCTGCACCTTTATAAGAAGCTTGATTTTCAGGGGAAAGGATAGAAGAGCATACAGGAACACTTCCATCCATGGGGAATGAAAGATATCTGCCTTCCAGGTCTGTGTGCAAGGAGTCCTTGAGCAGAATTTCCTAAATTGTCTGTTGTGGCTGAAGGCAAACAGACCTGCCTGACGAGTTCACCCATAGTATATAGATGAATTCATGGAAGACTCATAGGTTCATAGGTAGGTACTAGGCTATTGGCCCAAGGACCTAAGTAAGCCTAGCCAACAAGGTTCCCTGGATTAAGCCACGAAAGAAAGCTATTTTCCTGTGCTCCTGTCGAGCAGAGCCACAGAAGTGATCCCTGGGGTGTACTTCTCATCCACACATCAAGATTTTTCTTGAAGAATGCTAATGAGGAACTTTGCTTGACATAGATGGGTAGCTTGTTCCAGAGTATGGGAAGTCTCTGGGATAGGAATCTATCCCTCCAGCATGTCCTGTTTATTGTGGTGACAAGGTTTAGGTCCCTACAGGGTGTAGCTGGGAGGGATTGGGATTTCTTTAGGTGTAGCATGTCCAACAGCTCTGGATTTGACATAGCTTTATATGTTAGGCAGAGATCACCTCAGAGTAGGCGATATGATACGGAGTAAAGCTGGAGTTTTTTTAGATGTTCAGTGTAGGGCATCTGTTTGAGGCCAGTAATCCTCTTTGTAAGGTACTTCTGTGGCCTTTCCAGCTGCTGCAGATGTCTTGTGAGGTACATTCCAAAAGGGGCGTTGTACTCTATAATGGGTCTAATGAGTGTCGAGTAGAGGGGAACAATGGCCTCTTCTTTCCTGGATGAGAACCCTTTTGTGATGAGGTGTGCCACACAGAAGGATTTCCTGACTACTGTGGTGATGATTATCAAAGGAGAGACTACTGTCCACCTGGGTCCCAAGGTCTCTTATCACACATTTAGCGTTAAGTAGACTGCCGCCTATGTGGTAGTTCATGGGTACAGAGTTTTTACCAAAGGGGATGACAATGCACTTTTAGGCATTGAGCTTGAGGCCATGGCTCTGACACCAAGCATCTGTCTCAATGAGGCCCTTCTGTAGGATGTCCACATCATTTGGGGACTCGACTATGGCTCCTAGTTTGCAGTCATCTGCGAACTTTGTTAGCCAAAGGCCTTCTGTGTTAGCCTGTACTTCAGAGAAGTAGATACCAAACAGTAGAGGTCCCAGGACTGAACCCTGTGGTAATCCACTTGTCACTGGTTTGAAGTCAGATTTGGAGTCTGCAACTTTTACAGTGTGGGTTCTGTCAGTGAGCCAGTTGGCAACCCATCTTGTGACATAGAGATTAATAACTAGTTTAGTGAGTTTAGCTATAATTCCAGAATGGGGGATGGTGTCGAAAGCCCTAGTGAGGTCAAGATAGGCTGTGTGAACCACCTTACCCTCGTCTGCGGCTTTGGTGACTGCTTCAAAGAAGTCGATCAGGCTCAGGAGGCATGATCTGCCTTTCACAAACCTGAACTGGGTGGGGTCCAGAGTTTGGAGGTTACCAATGTCTTTGTTAACGAGTTCCATGATGATACGTTCCATGGCCTTACAGACCAGGCTCGTCAGGCTAATAGGGCGATAGTTCCCGGGATCAGTGGTGGTTCCCCCTTTGTGGAGTGGGATAACTGTTGCTGTGCGCCATTCAGTGGGCACAAAGCCTGACATGAGGCTATGATTGAACATGGTGCTTAGGTGGGGAGCCAGTTCGTTCTGAAGTTCGTGTAAAACACACCCTGGGATGTTGTCCGGTCCCATGGATGCTGTGTTTGTGGCTTTAAAGAGTGCGGCTTTTACCTGCGTAGTTGTGATTACAGGGACTCTGCATTCTTCCTGTACAGAAATGGGCCCCTTAGGGGGTGGGAGAGGGGTAAAGTTAGCACTGAACCTATCTCCCTGGATGTTGGCAATATCAGTTGGTTCTGTAATTATCGTGCCATTGTGCTGTAACTCAGAGTAGATCAGGGTCTTGCCATAGAGATTCTTGACATAGCTATAGAATGGTTTGTGGTTGTCCCTAGAATCAGTGGCGAGTTTGTTTTCGTAGCTAGCTTTGGAGGATCTTTTAAGGGATCTCAACTTCTTACTGAGGCTGACCAGGGAGCTCCTCCACTCATGGAATTTTACTCTCTTTTGCAACAGTTTTCCTTCTGTTGTAGAGTTTGTTTATGGCAACAGACCACAAGATTGGCTTCCTTTTTTTAGAGGATAGCATCTTGGTTCTGTTTGGGATAGCACGATCCATGCACTCGTGTAAGTGCTTATAAAGTGCATTTGTGTAGGATTCAGCAGTCGTACCTCTATTGTCCATCTGCATGGGTGTCGTGAAGTTTGCCACTTTTGTCTTAAGAAGCATGAAGTTGGCTTTGGAGAAATTATTTATCATGGTTTCCTTAATGGGGGGGGGGGGGCAGGATGTGGATATCTAGGGTGATTAGCTTATGGTCGGATCTGACCAATGAGGAGTTGACTTCCGGTGTGGAACACCAGTCACTCATGTTGGTAATGACTAGGTCTAGGATATTGTTGCCCCTGGTGGGGGTGTGGATAAGTCGATCTCTCAGGTGCAATTTCCATTAAAGAGAGTCTATCCTGGTCCTGGTCAGTTTCTTGCATCTGCAGATGAGTGCTTTGAGCCGCCTAACTGCACTGAATATGGAATGATTTTGGCTGAATTGTCTCCAGACATCTTCTTTAACCAAACCTAACCTGCTGAAAAATCCTCCAGCAAGTAACTTTGACCTCTAGCAGCCAGACAAGAAGAACACTTTTGCTTCACCTTGGAAGCTGTGCTACGGATGTGATACAAAAGAGGGGTACATTGAGTGAGTGTGATTATTTGACTGTTGCCTCACTATATCGCGACATTCTCTTTATTTTCTTTATTTCGTCCTTGACATATGAAGTAATGCTATATTCTGAAGTAATGCTATATTTGGAAGTAATGCTATATTCGGAAGTAATGCTATATTCTGAAGTAATGCTATATTCGGAAGTAATGCTATATTCTGAAGTAATGCTATATTCGGAAGTAATGCTATATTCTGAAGTAATGATATATTCGGAAGTAATGCTATATTCTGAAGTAATGCTATATTCGGAAGTGATGCTATATTCTGAAAGTGTTAGCACGCATGAGAGATGATGCTGTGTTCCAGAACACTTTAGTGATTTCAGCAAAGTCACTACATTTGATTACGAAATATGTCTTGTATGTGTATGTGTGCTGGGATATTCCAGTAAAGTACTAAAACTTGCAAAGTCATTGGAATATTCCAGTGTAACACTTGAAAATTGCAAAATCATTGTATTTGGCAGGAATTGCTGTTCCTTCGGGGGTGGGTGGCCAGTACCACAGAATGATCTAGCAAGATCCAGCCTACACTGGGAAAGTACTGATTCTCATGTCTTGGTTATAGATAGCTGGAGCTCCCCTGCACTCAGGCTGAAGCCTCACCTGTGGAGTGGACGCAATGCCCAGGACTGTTTTCCTGATGAAAACTCCTGCCTGACTGCAGCAGGGGTTCCCAGTCAAGACTGAAGACATGATGAAGCTTTCTCTTTATTGGTGATGTATACCTTTTTCTTTAAATTTATTGTCTAATTTCAGATTTTAGTTAAATAGAGTTTACTTAGTTTTCTGTTTTAGTGTGCTTTACTGTTCAGTTATATAGAGTTTATTTAGTTTTCTGTTTAATGACAAAAATAAAGCTTGTTACTAAATAATTTCTTTAGTGTAAAGTGAATTATTTCGAATCCCGCTCATTAGGCAATACAGAAGCTAATGTTGCACTGGTAACTAGAACTGTTCAAAAGAAAAGGGTCCTGCAGTGATTCTTCTAATCAGAGACATGACTGGCTCACACTGCCCTTACAGGTAATCGCAGGAGTTTTAGCTTTACTTTTAGTTTTAAGAGGACACGCCTTTCTTCTTTGAACCTCCTGGCATTGCTTTTTGAAATTTCTTTTGCTTTTGCTTTTCTTGGAATGCTTATTATGTTTCTTAAAAAAGAGACTCGAACTGGAAGAAAAGTTTCATTCATATTTCTGCAAGTAGTGTTGAAAAATCTAGATGATCCCCTGAATTAACTTTTCCCCTTTCCTCTAACCTTTTTAAGAATCTCACCTGAGAAAGGACCAGGGAAGCATTCAGGATCTCAGCACCAACATCCTCTGGTTAATTCTAAGGAAATAGCCAGACACAAGCTATCACTACCCAAGTGGCAGCTGCTGTAGAAATAGCATCAGTAGGGTAATAAGCCCATCTTAGAGAATGTCTGGTTACCCAAAATACAAAGGATACTAATGAATTCAGTGATGCTTTAATCTTTTAAGGGAGATAGGCAATTAACTTTAATTCACTAATTCAAAACTAATTCAGAGTGCCCCATTAGCACTCTTCAAGAAAAATCTTGATGAGTGGATGGGAAATAGGAAATACACCCCGGGGATCACTTCTGTGACTCTGTTCGAAAGGGGCACAAGAAATTAACTTTATTGGGTGGTGTAAGCCAGGGAACCTTGTTGGCTAGGCTTACTTAGGCCCTTGGGCCGATAGCCTAGTACCTACCTATGAACCTATAATATGGTCAAAAGAAGTCGATATAAACTTAGATAAGCGAGCCTGACAATTCACTATTCCAATGGCTAAAGTGGAAGCAGTATTAACTTTCTTTGCAACCAATCAATTCTTTTGCCAGCTAGTCAGAAAGAATAATGCTAGATGTCATAACGAGGCTGGCAGAAACTGATTCGGACACAGAAATTACTGCAGGATCTTACCTGGGGTTATTAAAAAGGAATGTGTGGGACTGCGAAACATAATATATTTTTTATATTTTATATTTTATTTTTATATTTTTTCAAATTTTCTGGCAGCAGGTGGAGGACTGTCAGGCAAATGCTGACTGCAAAAAAAGCATACTCAAAGTCTGATAACACAGGTGGAATAGCTGCAAGTTGAGGAAAATCCACCCATAACAAATCATAATATCTTTACAATGCTAGTATTTCTTTTGTTCACAATGGAACAAGTCCTTCATTCTGGCAATGCAACACTTCAGAAATGTAATATGAAGAATAACTTTCTTAAGGATCAGATTCCTCATACTATGGAGCAGGAATTTCAGAAATAATGTCTAAAACAAGCTCTAAGTCTAAATCCTGTTCCTCAGACTGGGGATCAAAAATCTGTGAAAGGAAAATCTTTTTCCTTTTTAAGCAGGGTAAAGACTCAAAGGCCAATTTAATGAACCTTTGGCAAACCTCAGCCAATCCTTCATATAACATGTAATTGTACATTTCCTTTTTCTGGTAGACCTCCCCCAAGGAAAAAAAAAAGAGTTGCTTAAAGGACAGTTCCTTCCCCAGGAATGGGACTGTCAGCAGATGGCCACAGCTGAATCAACCATCACTGGCTGAAGTGAAGGGGAAGCTGAAGTCCATGGATAACTTCTCTTCTTGTTGCATAGGGAGGGAACAATTGAATTATTGGGACCTCAGTCATGTCATTGCCACAAAAAAGTGTCTGACATGCGGTTAGCAGAGCTTCGAAGAGACCGTCTTACCTCCTGACAGAACTTCTGAGGTACAATTGTTCAGGGACAACCACCAAACACGCTAGCTCCAGTCCACTTTCTATCAAAAATATTTTCCTTCGAAAATATCATAAATTAAATCCAGGACCGTCTGTCTACAAGAAAGGTTTCCAACAAGCAGCTAGCGAATCCTTGAAGAATAAGTCTTACCTCTTCTGAGAAAAATTAATGTCTGGGTTAAAAATTTTTAATGCTAACAAACTAGCACACTAGCCCCTGTTAGTTACACTGTTTTGACAGAAAAGTAATACTTTTCCGCACAAAATATGATAAATAAGGAACTGACCAAAGGGAAGCAGGACAGTCTGTAGAACAAAAAGGTGTCTGATAACCAAGTAGCAGAGCTTAGAATAGTCGATCACACACCCCAAGAGGAAAAATAAGTTTTAAGGTACACATTTTTAATGACAGCTCCCAAAATCTTAAGTCTTGGACCCTAGCCACAAGTTTTGACCACAAAAGAAAAACTCTCAGAAAAATCATTTTTGTTTAAAAGATATTTCCACAGGAAACCATGGCCAAAAATGTCAGATCTTAGGGAAAATGTTTTAGTGAAAACCACTGAAAACATCAGTTCAAGTCTTTGGCAAGTATATGAAAGCACTGTTCTTTAGATAAAAATAATGAAGTGAAAGATATTCCACAATAGGATACTTATCTACATAGCCTTGGTGACATACTAGCCAACAGTCCTCCACCCAAAGTCAGCAAGGAAGAGTGCCTTTCAATGGCAAGAAAGAAAGTTCTGAAGTTTTGCAGCCCCCAGCCACTGATTTTATAGGTCTCCTCAAGCTGTACAGTGGCTAGGGCATGTAGAAGATGCTGAAACAAAAGCAGTTCATGGACTCCACTGGCAGCAAAGTAGGTTAAGGAAAAAACCCAGAAGGTTGAATTGTCACATAAAATCCTTTATTTGCTGGAGAAGAATTAGATTTAACTGGATTGATCGGTTCCCGATTGCCTGGCCTTAGCCACGAGGTGATAACTGTCAGCATTCCAAAATCTCAAACCGGTAAAAAAACTCCTGTCAACGTGCTTAAATCAATGCATGACTGCAAAACTGACCATAGATAACCTCAACTTCAGCTATTCCTGTAGCAACATAGATTAACTGGTAATTAGTGTATGACTTAACCCTATGACAATGGTGAATGGCGTCTTGTCTAAGACTCTAGACTTACAACAGGTACATTTATCTATAGACTGACTTAAAACTAGCAGAATGGTGAATGGTGACTTATTCAAGTTTCTGGACACATAAATAAGCATCTGTACTTAGGCAGAGGCTAAATTTAACATCAGCATAAACTTCTACCTATTTCATTCCTTCATCCTTCCACAATGAAACATTACGACAAGCATAAATACAACTATATAATTTTAATTCTCACCAAGACGCAGCCCAGACCCAGATGGTTGATGAATTACTGAGGATTCTAACATGGTGTCTGTTTCACCAACAGCAACGGCACGAAGTCGAAGGTGGTCAAAAAGGCCCTGTAATTTCTGGCATTGTCTGTTTCTGTCCATCAGCTTTTCAGAGATCTCACTGTACTTCTTTTTGTAATCTTCTAGAATCTTCTTCAGAGAAGTAGCTTCACTCTTCATTGCAGTCAGCTCCATGTCCTTTTCCTGAATCTGGGTGTATAGCTTCTCCATCTCCTTCAGGCGACCCTCAGCCTTGTTATAAGCATATTCTTGGTACAGCCTTTCTTGAACAATCTGCAAAATCAAAAGACTATATGGATTAATATTTAACTACAGCTCTCGTGGTTTCTTTAGGGGCTGAAATGCTTTAAAAGAATGATTGAGGTTACAGAATATCCTTAACTTTGTTTCTAATTTTTGCTGTCCCTGGTAAAATGTGCAATGTTCTGGCATATCAATGAAGATTATAACAACTAATAAATGCCAGACATAGGGCGGCCGCAGTGGTGCAGCAGTTAGCGTTGCCACCTCACAGCAAGAGGTTCTCCGGTTCGATCCTCGGCTGTGGTGCCTTTTGTGCGGAGTCTGCATGTCCTCCCTGTGGTCGCGTGGGTTTTTTCCTACATCCCAAAGACATGCTGTAGGTTGATTGGACACTCTAAATTGGCCCTAGGCATGAGTGTGTGCGTGTGTGTGCCTTCTGTGGAAGGTTGGGCGCCAGGCTGGCAACTTGACACTGTAAAACTCCACTGCCAGTCATGAGCGGGCAGGTGATCCGCTGTGGCGACCCCTAACCGGGGAAAAAGCCAAAAGAAGAAGAAGTGCCAGAAACTTCTGATTCTTCAGAATATACATTAATGCAAACCTTATTACTGTATTACCTTACAAAAGTGAAGACAGTTGCTTAGGTTTTACTTATCTATAACAGTAAATATTCAAATTCCTCACTCCCTCAGTGGCTTTTTGGGTTATCTGGCAAGGTAACTCAGTACTGGCCACTTTCTTGCCTATCTCCTCCTGTTACAGCAGATTAGCTGAGTATATCCTGAGAAGGAAAACATCAGCTGTCACAGGAAGTGACTGTTCAAGTTTTTTCCCCATCCACAAAGACAGAGGGGAAAGTACCTGAAATCAGAATAATCTAGAGGAGTAAATCTGCAGCCAGTCACAGTACCACATGAAACCCAAATTCAAAAACAACCAAATCCAAGAGGTTGAAACCCAACTCAACTATGCATAATCTGGAGGATGGCAGGTGGGTACTGCCATTGAGGCAGTGAGAAATTACAACATATACTGTTATGTGAAAGTAGAACTTACTATGTTCATCATTCCCACTGCCTCAGTGGCATTTTGGGTAGATTCCCAAAGCTGATCTTGCCACAGAGGTGAAAAGATAAGGATCCAAGAAACTCTGAAAAATGGTCCTAGCAAAGCCTGCTCTGGACCTTGAAAGAGTCTAGTTTGTAGTGTTCTGTGAAGGAATGAGCACAAGACCAGGTTGCTGCTTTTAGAATGCTCACCATTTCCAATATACCATCAAAGAGGATAGTTGAGTGAGCCTTAACCTTTCCTGGAAGAGATTTACCATGGTGGGAACAGAAAACAATAGAGGACACTCGTGCAATAGTTTGCTTAGAAACAGTTAACCTTTCTTAGCCTCTTTACAGCAAGAAAACATCTGTTCGTAACAGTAGTACTTGAGCTAGCTGTGCAATCCAAGGTATGTAGAATCTTTTCTCCTTGATCTTTGGATCAGGATAAAACTCTGGGAGACTGATGGCTTGATTCACAGTAAATTCAGAAACAACTTTAGACATGGATGATGGACTGGTGAGTAACATAACCCCGCCCTTGTGAAAAATCAGATAGGGTTGCCCCACCATGACAGCTTGCAGCTCAGGCACTCGCCCTGTACATGTTAGAGCAAAGAGTAAAACAGTCTTCCAAGTAATGAACTGTAAATCAGCCTGACAGGCATGTTCAAAAGGAGGTAACATTATTTATTTAAGAAGCTTGAGATCCCAGAGAAAAGGAATTTCCTCTTGAGGCTGTCTCAAGTGCAGCACTCCATTCATAAACTATCTAACAATAAAAACAGATGAAAGGGGGCATACACTGGCAGACAAGCTTAGATGGCTACAAGATGCACTCTGAAAGAAGAATATGACAAACCATCTCCAAGTAGCTCGCACAACTATTTCAATGGAGTGGGGTTGAAAATCTTTTGGAGCTTCTGTTATTGGTTAGGCAGCATCTAGCAAACCTCCTCCACTTGTAAATGTAAGATTTTCTAGTCACAGGTTTTCTTGCCTCCTTAAATACTCACTGCACATTCTTAAGGAACAACTGCCTAAAAAGTATCAAAACAGAATGCTCTAAAGTTGGGGTGTCTTATTAGTCCTTGATGCTAAGTGACCAGATCCAGTCTGTGAGAAAGCTTGTGGTAACTACTCCTGGCCAATTCCATTAATAGGGAGAACCAACTTTGGGGCTTACCACAATGATCTTTGGTAATTCTTTCTGAATCTTTAGAAAAACCTTGGAAATTACTGGAAAGGATGGAAATGCAAACAGGAACATTCCTGATTATGGGAATGATAGAGAGGCTGTCTTCCAAGTATAGCTATAAGAATATCTTGAACGTAATTTTTTTCAGTTGTCTGTTATAAAAGGCAATGAACATATCTATTTAAGGTGTTTCTCACATATATATCAAGTCCTGGAAGATTACTATATAGAGCTTCCACTCATGAGGGTCTGTCCAGGCTCTGCTTAGTCTGTCTACCACTGTATTTTGCTCTAATGGAATGTATGAAGCCTGATTAGTCAGACAATGCTGTACAGCCAGCTCCCTGGCCATCACTTCCAACCAACAAAGAAGGTACAACCTTGTACCCCCTTGCTTGTTCAGGTACATTAAGGTAGCGTTGTTTCTGTGACCACTGTAAGTGGACTCAAGAGTCCATAAGTGGTAAAGAATTTTTAAGGAATGAATCACTGCTATCATATATGCTGACACACTGCTCCTCACACAAAATCTGGAGAGTCCATATGGACTGACTGGAGTATAAAGACAGAAACTGAGTCCTGGATTCAGAGACAGTTTATCCCTCCAACACAGTAGTTCTTTTTTCACAAATCCCAGTATTAGTACCTGGAAAAAACAGTGAATGACAGTGTGATGTCCAACAATTCAAGTACCACTGAATTTTTCTCATATGGGTTCATAGGTTAGTACTAGGCTAACTGCCCTTGTGGGCGATTTTAAGCCTAGCCAATTAACCCCCTGTGAGAATCAAACTCTGTACCTTATGTCTGTAAGGCAAACACCTTAACCATTATGCCAACCTCTCACCCCTGTGTAGGGGTGCACTATGTAGTCTGACTAGTGGTATCATGAGAATCATTAATGCCATGAGGCCTACAATTTTGAGGAACTGTCTGCTGAGGTTACATCTAGAAGACAGAAATGCAAGAAAATACCTTGCTAAGTCAGAACTTTATCTTCTGGCTGGAAGGTCATCCTTTTTTTCTGTCTTTCCAATACCCCAGGAAAACAGTTCATTGACAGGATATGAGAAAGGACTTTTGAAGGTTCATTTTAAAGCCCAGGTGGGAAAGGAGGAATTTGATCTTGCCCACAGACTCCAAGCACCTGGATACAGAATCTGCACAAAATCAACACGTGGTCTACATTAGGAGAATGTGGATGCCCAGAGTTCTGGAATAGGCAACCACTGGGGCCTTTACACTTTGTAAACACTAGGTGCAGTAGATAGCCCAAAAGGTAATTCAGAAAACCGATAATGTAAACTATACACAGCAAATCTCAAAAAGTTTCCTGAAACTGGGAAGAATGGGAATAGGAAGATAAGTATCCTTGAGATCTCGAGTTACCATGATACAGTAGTCTGGAAGCAATGTTAGGTCCTTGAGATCTCGAGTTACCATGATACAGTAGTCTGGAAGCAATGTTAGATCCTTGAGATCTCGAGTTACCATGATACAGTAGTCTGGAAGCAATGTTAGGTCCTTGAGATCTCGAGTTACCATGATACAGTAGTCTGGAAGCAATGTTAGGTCCTTGAGATCTCGAGTTACCATGATACAGTAGTCTGGAAGCAATGTTAGGTCCTCGAGATCTCGAGTTACCATGATACAGTAGTCTGGAAGCAATGTTAGGTCCTTGAGATCTACAGTTACCATGATACAGTAGTCTGGAAGCAATGTTAGTTCCTTGAGATCTCGAGTTACCATGATACAGTAGTCTGGAAGCAATGTTACGTCCTTGAGATCTCGAGTTACCATGATACAGTAGTCTGGAAGCAATGTTAGGTCCTTGAGATCTCGAGTTACCATGATACTAGTCTGGAAGCAATGTTAGGACCTGCTATAATGTTAACATTTTGAATTTAGCTAGAAATGACAAATCCAGGACCACTCTCCAGGAGTGCTCTTTTTTGGTACCAAAAAGTTTCTAAAACAAAATCCTTTGCCTTTGTGTTTCACAGGCACTGGTTCTATGATCCCTGCTTCTACTGTGTGACAGAGCACTGGAAGAAACAGCTCTGTCTGGTCTGGAGGGTATAAAAGACTTCCCATGAAAGGGGGAGAATTTTTTGTTCACTGTCAAGTGTATCCTTTCTGAATTATTTAAACAACCCATTTGTCTAGAGAGGATTTGCTACCAGGCTGTAGGGTTGAGACACAGCCTAGAGGAAGAAGAAAGATGAGGAAGGGCAGAATGAGGGGTAGAGGTGCTCTACAACTCAGCACAGTCATTCCTTTATAAGGGGTTGATCCTTTTTCAGAAAGGAAACCCTCTTGTTTGGTTAACGAAAATTATTCTGCTGTCATTTCCTTTTGATTCCTGACATTTATTTGGCTGGGATTTTTGCTTGTTCTGCCCCTTGAAGGAAGACGCCTTGTTTAGGAAGAACTTGGGTACGTGAAACATCCTAGATACCCCCCTGCATTAATTTGCCCCTGTCATCCCACTGTTTAAGAATCTGTGTAACAGAGGACCAAACACCAATTGAGAACTTAAAGGTACATTCAAAATTTATTTTTTTAAATCAGAGAAGTTCTGATTATGCAACCAAGCACACCACATTAATACAACAGAAGCATCAGCACTTCCTGAGAATATATCTACACAGCCAAACACACCTCTCAAAGCATGTTTCAAAATCTGAGTCAAATTAGAAACAATTCTGTTCATATAAAAAATTCTGCTCTGCAGGTAAGGATGCAGCAAAATCAAACCTGAATGCACACTGCAAAATACATCTTCACACAAAGCCTTGATAATTAAACATTCTGAAGGTTAAGCTACAAGAAATGAAAATATTTTTGCCCTGAAGATCTAAACATCTCCCTCTTTATTTGGGGGCTTTGGATTATATGAAGCCAAGGACTTTTTATCTGAGCAGGCAGCTAGGGAGACTACTGATGAGTCAACAGTCGAATGAGAAAAAAGACCTGTTGTGTCTGAAGTGGCTCTACACTTTTTCAGCCTTTTTAAGGACTACTGGAATAGATACTGGTGTTCTTCAGGCAGCTTTATAAACACCTTCCAAAGCCAGTAGAATAGGGGTAATAACTACAAAATTGGGCATCTCCTATTCTGTAAGGTCATACACCTTACATAGCTCTGAGGTGGTTCCTGACTGCTCCCAAGCCAAAATATCATAAAAGCTAGCAATCTTATTTAGAAAAGTGAACACTTATTTGGACTTAAGTTCATGTTCACCTTCCTAAGAATAATAGGGACTGGACTCAGAATCAACTAGGAAATCATCATTGTTCTCAGACTCATCATTTTCTGAAACAACTGAAAGGTCTCTATACAAACAAGCACTACAGCAGGTATGGAAACACAAGAGCCAGAATTAGCTGTATGCAGAACACTCAACCAAGGAAACCACATCAGCCTTATAAACCATAATAATTTTACTATCAGATGTATGGTAATGCTTCTGTTTTGTTTTTCTTGCGAACTTCACTAATAGATACAATATTTGGGGACAGTGTATTATGTCTGGCAAGGGCTCTCTTACCCTGGACTACTCCTACACATAAAAGCATTTGGTTCTGCCATATCTGCATCGGGTAGTGAAACAGCCCTGGGGATATGTCTAACCTCTGTTTCATAGTGCCCATCAAAGCTACACTAGAAGGACACAGGCCAAAGTTAAGAGGTCTGAGGGCAGAGGTCTGAGGGCTGAGCAGTGGCCCCACCAGAATCATTAACTGTAGTCCTATTTTACTGCAACAGTATAAGTTCATAGAACATAATGTCTTACTGGCATATGGGTAGTTGTGTCTTGCTACCCTTTGTCCGGCATTGTACCAAAGCACTGAGTACCACCCTCTGCTTATATATGGGTGTGATGGGCCAATCACCTAGCAGTAGAGGGACTGCCTTTCAGAGCCTCAGAAAGGATCCTTTCAGTTTCCTAGGGTTCAGCGGGACGAGAAGATGAAAATGCAAACTTTACAAACACCTACTGTTCCAAACCAAAAACTGCGCGCACACGAGAGGCCATCTAACATAACTCAACTTCAACAACAAACTATGTACATCCAAAAAAGAGAGATGGTGGGTAGGTACTGCCAGTAAGGCAGTGTGTTCTACAAACACCTACTGTCACAGGGAAGTAGGACTTACCCATCTGTACTATGCTCAACAATATACTCCCTTACTGGCATTTGGGTGGATTCCCAAAGCTTACACAACCTGGGAGGAGGAAGGTTAAGGATCCAGGAGTCCCTGGAGAACAATCCTGCCACAGCCTGTTCTGGATTTAGAAAAGGCATTCAAATTGTAATGCTTCATAAAGATATGGATAGAGGATCGAGCTGCTGCCTCAAATACTTTTGAGTCCACTACTTTCCAATAAAGCACTTAAAAGGGAAAGGCCATGGAGGAATGTTTCTTTACCTTCCCTGGATTTGCCTTGCCAGAGTGGGTGTAACAAAACACAATGCCAGAGGACAACCAATGAGCAATGGCTTGCTTAGAGACAGGTTGACCCTTCTTTGCCCCTGTCTAGGAAATAAAAAGCCTTTCAGCCTTCCTCCCTTCCACAAGGGTTTTGTTCTGTCAAGGTAGTACCTGAGCTGTCAATGCACATCCAAGGTATTAAGTATCCTCTTGTCTCTTACTCTTAGGTTATGGAAGAACACAGAGAGGTTAAAAGACTGATCTGAGACCACTTTCTGCATGAAAGAGGGGTTAGTGCGTAACAAACCCATCCCTGTGGAAAATCAGGTAATGTTGTCCCATCATAAGAGCTTGTAGCTTACATACTCACCTTGCAGGTATCAGAGCAATAAGCAAAACAATTTTCCAAGTTAAAAAATTCATCAGCCTCAGCAGCTATTTTGAAAGGTAGTAAGGTCAATTTTTCCAGAACACAGTGGGGATTCCACACAAGATGAATTTGCTTGCAATGGAATCTCACATGTAATACTCATTTTGTGAACTGTTTTACCAAAACAGAAGACAGAGTACAGATGGCTGTTAAAAGTGTAATACGCACATATGCTAAATCATCATGACGTAGCCCACACAAATATTTCAAGACCAGAGGGATGTTAACCTCAAAGGACCCCCTGTTCTCATTTTGGCACCATTTACAAAACTTGATCCATGTGTAAACAAAATTTTCTAGTAGCAGGTTTTGGCCTCCTTTAACAGCTGTTGCACATCCTCATAAAACAAGTACCTAAACAGAGTCAAAAATGTATCATCCAGGCTGTCAGTTGTAGTTGCTTCAAACTTGGGTGCACCAGTGCAAATCCAGCGAGTAAGGAAGCCTGTGGTAACTGCCCATGGCCAATACCATTACAAGGGAGATCCAAGATTACCTAAGCCAATAGCGCATCACCATAATGATCCTTTGCATTTCTTTATGAACCTTCAGAAGTACTTTGTGAATCAGTGGAAAGGGTGGAAACACATACAGTTAACATTCCTGTCCAAGGGAAAGATAATGCTTCTGTCTTCCAAGCATGACTGCAAGGATATCCAGAATAGTTTTCCAGCTGCCTGTTAGGAGGTTAACAGATCTTTTTGAGGTGTTCCCCACATCTGTACTAGATCTTGGGACACCACTGCCTTAACCTGAAATTTGTGTAGGTATGCCCAAGATTTGCTTAATCTGTTTGCCACAATATTTTGCTCTGACAGGATGTATGATGCTTGAAGAATATGGTTGCCGCCTATCTGTTTTTTTTCCAGACTATCTGGAAATCAAATTGATTCCCCGGTAGTCCAGAAAGCACTGCACAAACTCCAGTATTCTGTTTCAAAAAAGGAAACAGACTATGAGAGTTTGTTAATTGAGCTGATTTACTCTGCTTTTTTACAGAAAAGCATAGTAAATCAGCTGAAAGAAGACATCAGGAACAGAAAAAGAGGACATTCCCGTCCGCTGATGTCATAGTGACACCACAAAATGGGCGGAAAGTGGACGGGAGAGGGGAATGAGCAGGGTTACGGTGATGCAAGGGGTGTGACCTTACTCCAGTTTTAGCCACAACGAAAAGTGGCAACCCTAATCATCCTCCAGAAGGTCATATATGCTGCTAATCTCGGGGGCAGCCAATGATTGCTCCCTAATGAATTCATCCCTAAAACTAGCTAGTTTAGGTTTCCAAACCTGTTTGCCTCAAGAGGAAACTGACTTATATGACTCTTCACACTTCTGAAAGCTTAGATTCCACATCCCTTTCAAAATCAGGATCCTTGGGTGGTTGAATGGGGTAGAAGCACCAACATTACTCATAATCCAGGTTTGCACTCCATAATCAACTTCCCTAAACAATGGATCTAGCCATAGCCACTAGCTCAGGTGGAAATAAAGTCAGAGCCTGTTGCCCTGCAACATGATGACAGAACTTCTGTCTCTTTTTTGCATTCACTACACTAGTGGGAAGATCCCCAGAAGGAGACATATCAACACTGGCAACACATTCTGCATCACCCTGCACCTAAAGGTTTGGTTCTCCCGTGCCTGAACCAGACAATGGTACAGCCCTAGAGGACATGTCTCACCCTCGTGTCACACACAGTTGGTGTAATAACACCACACCTGGGGACCTGGAGTCAAACAAAGGTGAGTGGTCTAATAGCCTGCCCAAGTCTACTGCGGAGTCACAGACTACAGGTTGAGGCATATTTATTTATTTTTTATGACCTATTCACTTGCTTTTCCCCACCCACCACATTTGCTATTTACATCTGAGGACGTGTCCCCTCTTAGGACCATGTCCCCTTAGGGAGTATATCAATAAGCATCTTCCCACCGGGGTGGTCATACCCATTCCTTCCCTGCCACTCTGTCAGTTGCCTGAGCTGCTAATCGAACACCAGTTGGCTGGGCCATAGTCAGGGCTTTGCCACTCTACACCACTGCAGCATCTTAGGCTGAGGCATATTTCTTGGCTATTTCTATGTTTTTTACTCACACAAGAATTAGATGGTGGGGGGAGGTTACCATATCCAAGTCCACCAAGTCAGGACAAAAACTAGCCAGATCAATACCAAATACTGGCTACACCATCAGCACAGTAAAAAATGGACAAAACCCTCTAGTCTCCCTATAAGGAGCAATCTGAAGTCTATTTCTGCAGGTATACTATTCTGAATACTGTACAGCGTAAAAAAGAAGTTATGTCCTTACCATAACATTCCATCTGTGTTGTCAATCATCATTCATTCTTGACAACTGGAACTCGGTTCTGACCCCTCGGAACCAGCTCAGCCATTATACAGCTTGAGCCAGCCAAAAAAACTCTCGAGCTAAGACTCTACCCATAATCCCAGATCGAGTTTGCAGCTACGTATAGATGGATAACAGAAACCCTGTCTATGCTGAAACCTGACAACCTTCAGAAAGTACAGTTTTGTACCTACCATAAATGTAGATGTTCGAGGATCCACATTGCTGCAGTCCTAACTATTGGGTAGTCCGCTGTCCAGTCGGCCCGAATACCAAAGTATATGGCTGACGTCGGTCAGGGCGCATTAGACTGGCGTCAGTACGTCAGGGTACTAATGCGCATGACCGACGTCATATCCTCAGTCTTTTCTTGCCCCAGATGTCAGAAGACCCTAAAAAGACAAGGCCCAATATACCTGCACCAAAAATATGTACAATATATACAAAATTATCAGCATATAACCTCACCTACACAACCACCCCTAAACACAGAGGGGAAGGAGGGAGGGTAAATTGGACTGCAGCAATGTGGATCCTCGAACATCTACATTTATGGTAGGTACAAAACTGTACTATGTTCTTCATTCCACATTGCTGCAGTCCTAACTATTGGGTAGAATCCCAAAGCAGAGGTAAGGGAGGCTGGCAAATCATAGAGAAGCAGGAGCTGACAACATGCCTTGCAAAATAGCTGTGGCAAAACCAGCCCTAGACTTAGAGTAGAGAGGAAGGTGATAATGCTTAGAGAAAGTATGCACTGAACTCCAAGTAGCTGCCTCCAAAATATCCTTAGTTGCCACCCCCCTTAGAAATGCTGTAGAAGTGGCAGTAGCCCTAGTGGAATGAGGCCTAATCCCAGCTGGAATCTCCTTGCCATGATGGGAATAACAAAATGCAATGCAAAACCCAATCCACCTAGAAATAGTTTGTTTTGACACAGGCTTGCCCTGCGAACTCAAAGCAAAAGAAACAAACAACTGCTGAGACTGCCTAAAATCCTTAGTCCTGCTTAAATAATAACGCAATTGCCTGTGTACATCTAAAGTGTGCAAAATCTTTTCCCCTTTATTTTGGGGTCTGCATAAAAAGTAGGCAAATGAATAGTTTGGTTTAAAGCCACACTAGAAACCACCTTAGGCATAAAGGAAGGATTAGTACGTAATGATACCCTATCCTTGTGGAAAATCAGACAGTGCTCTACTGCCATAAGGGCCTGCAACTCAGACACCCTTCTTGCAGAAGTAATAGCCAACAGAAAAGCAGTCTTCCATGACAAGTATTTCAATTCAGCAGTAGCCGCAGGCTCAAAAGGTTGTAGAGTAAGTTTTTCCAACACAAAATTGAGATCCCAAGCAGGAGTAGGAGCTCTACGTGGGGTCTTATATTCTTTGCCCCTCTAAGAAACTGCTTGAACAAAGGATGCGAAAACAATGGTGGGTCACAATCATAGTGAGCTGAAATTGCTGCAGCATGAATCTTAATGGAAGAGAAGGACAAACCTTTGTCCAATAACTCAGTAAGATATTGAAGAGCCACACTCAAATTAGGCTCAGAAATCTCCAAATTCTTTGCTGTACTCCAAAATAAAAATCTCTTCCATTTTTCTGCGTACACTTTCCTTGTACTAGGTCTTCTAGCTTCCATAATCACATTTAAAACTTGTTGAGGAAGTTGAGACCTGCTGTGCTTCAACACAGAATATGCCAGGCTGTTAGATGAAGAGAGTGAAGCTTGACATTGAGCAGATGACCGTCCTTCTGAGATAACAGATGTGGAATCAAAGGTAAAGGCCATGGAGGCTTCCTTACCAGACTCCTTAGTAGTGGGTACCAGTGTTGCCGAGGCCAATCTGGAGCTATTAAAATCATCCTTGGCTTGTCTTGTCTGACCTTTAAGAGCACCTTTGGAAGAAGAGGCAGAGGTGGAAAGGCATACACATGAAGATTTTTCCAACTGAAAGAAAGAGCATCCACTTTCCAAGCTGTGTGATGAAACCCCTTTGTGCAAAACTTTGGCAGCTGGTGGTTTAGTGGAGAAGCGAACAGATCTATGTCTGGAGTTCCCCATGACACTGTCAATTTCTGAAATACATGAAGATCCAGTTTCCACTCGTGGGGATCCATGATTTGTCTGCTTAACACATCTGCTAAGGAGTTCTGTGCTCCGGCAGAAACCTTGCCTGAAGAGTTAGTTGCAAGCTGAGCGCAGTCTCCCATAAAATCATTGCTTGCCTGCATAGAGGATAAGAATGTGTTCCCCTTGTTTGTTGATGTACCACATGACAGTTGTGTTGTCTGTTAGAATCAACACCTGCCCTGGAAGAAGTAACTCCTTGAAAGCTATTAATGCAAACTGGACTGCTAACATCTCCTTCATGTTGATATGTAGATGCTGTAGTCTGGCAGGCCACTTGTCTTGTATCCACTTTCCATTTAGATGAGCTCCCCAAGCAATGTCCGAGGCATCTGTCGTTAAAATCTGACTCGCCTCTGGCCGGGTCACAGAGAGTCCCTTGTTTAGGTGACATTCCTGAGCCCACCACAAAATTCTTTTTGAAGGCAAGGTATTATTTGAATGACAGTGTCCAAATCCTGGCAGTGCTGTGTCCATACATTTTGAGATACCATTGCAGCTTCCTCATATGCAGTTTGGCATTGGGAAGCACCAGAATACAAGATGCCATGAACCCTAATGCTTGAAGGACTGTCCTTGCAGTCAGCACGGACTGATGAGATAGTTGATGGAAGTAAAGGGATAGACTCTTTTGTTTGTCCGGGGTTAAAAAGGCCATCTGGGCTGCTGTATTCAGTCTCACACCCAGAAAGCACATGTCTTGAGAGGGTACTAGACTGGACTTTATTTCGTTCACAGAATACCCTAGGCATCTTAGCACTGCTATAACATATTCCAGATGCTGTAGAAGGTCTTCCTTTTCTTGAGCCAGAATCAGGCAGTCGTCCAAGTAAGGATAGATTTGAATTCCTTTTAGCCTGAAGTAAGCTATCACTGGAGCCAGAACCTTTGTGAATACTCTGGGCAGTAGATAAGCCAAAGGGCAATGCAGAGAACTGATAATGAGAATTTCCAGCTCGAAACGCAGATACGTCCTGCAACTTAGTCTTATAGGCACATGAAGGTAAGCTTCCTTGAGATCTAAAGTTACCATCCAGTGATCCTTGCCCAGCAGAGGTAAAAGCTGTTGTAACGTCAACATCTTGAACTTGGGAATGTCCAGATAAGTGTTGAGGATAGATAAATCCAAAATTGGTCTCCACGTGTTCCCCTTCTTTGGTACTAGGAACAGGCGAGAATAAAATCCTAGGCCCCTTTCTGATACAGGGACTGGCTGAATGGCCCCTATTTGGAGTAACAGAGAAATTTGCTTGTGAGCCTCTTTCCTTTGTGGAGGAGGAACGTCTGGCATGCCTTTGAAAGGGGCAATGTATGGAAATAAAACCTGTAACCGTGGTGAATGATATCCAACACCCATCTGTCTTGAGTAATTAAATCCCAATTTTCTTTGAAAAGAGACAGTCTTCCTCCCAAAGGAGCTGCCAGACGAGAATCTACTGGCAGCTGAAAAGGCAGGTCATTGGGTCTGTTTACGAAAGGACTGACCCCTGCCCTCACCAGAAGTCTGAGCAGGTGAACTCCTGTTCTAGGCCTAAAAGAACCTTGAGCTCTGCCCCTACCACGTCTAGACCTACCCCTAGACTGGGAATCATAAGCAGGATATGTCCATCCCTTAGTAGGCCAATTTCTACTAAACTTCGGTGGCTGCACCTGCAAAAATCTTTAACAGTTTGCATAGACTTAGCTTTGTCCTCCATTTTCTTTAAAACTGCTTCCACAGGCGAACCAAACAACACATCAGACTGTAAAGGAGCATCCAAAATCCTTGTCTTAACATGCTCAGCTAAATTCTGATCCCTCAACCAGGCATGCCTGCGAAGAACAGAACTAGTGGCAGCCACCCTCGAGGAGGCCTGTACAGCATCAAAACCACATTGCAAAGAATGCTTACCCACTTGTTCAGACACATGAACTAAATCCAGCAACTCTTTACACTCAATACCTTCCGCCAAAGCATCCACCTTAGATTTCAATTGTGAAAGGAGATAATTTTGATATTTTAGCATGTGAAACTGACAATTCAACGCCCTCATGGCTAAAGTGGAAGAAGTATACACTTTCTTTCCCCATCTATCCAAAGCCCTTGCCTCTTTATCAGTGGGAACAGGGTTTTTAACAACAGAGGCCTTAACACCTTTAGGTCCCTGAGAAACAGTTCCGGGTCTGCCCTAGGACTCTTAAAGAGATACTTATGAGCTTCAGGCACCCTATAGTACCTATCAGGTTTAACAGGAGCAGGAGGCAAAGAATCAGGGTTCAGGTAAGCCTCTGCAAAAACAACTTCCACCACTTTCAACACAGGAGGTATAGCTAAGGGCCTATGCTGGGGTAAAACAAGAATTCCCTAAGCCTTTTCCTGGAATCAGAGTAATCTTGGCCTTCCCATTTAAAGTGCTCCCTCATGGAATGCAAAGTCTCTGAAAATGAGAAATCCTCAGGAGGAGAAGCTGTAGGAGTGGAATCATCCACATCAGAATCAGAATAAGGAGGATACTCCTGCAAGTCTTACTCAGAAGCCTCTGAACACTGTTCAAAACTCTCAAACTCAGGTTCCACCCTAGGCCTCTTATCAGGAGGGGGCATAGAACCTCTAATCATAGTAATCAAATCTTCTGCCATTTTAAGCATATGTTACTTAGGCACAGAACCTGAAGTGCTAGGAGAAGCCCCCACTGAAGCTAAACTTGGCCTACCTCTCAAAGAAGTTTTGGAAACAGAAGGAGAGGCTCTAACTACCTTGGGAAGAGAGGGAAGAACAGTTACCTGAGAAGCCCCTCAGCCTGGCCTACCTCCTGAGAAGGCACATCCTGTAACAGTAAAGTCTCTGCCTGAGACTCCAAAGAAACTCCTGGCAAAACCTCTGGCTCCACTGAGCCTTCTAAAGAACCGGCGTCCGGGACTGCCGGTTCATCAACCCTAGGCTTCGCTGTTTTGTCCTTGCGCTTTTGGACGAAGCGGCGTCGGAGCATCCGGCGGCATTTTATAATTGCAACGCTTCCCAAACACTAACCTGGCACAGTCTAACCTTCTCTTAATAGTGCGTTTGTTAAATCTAGCACAAGAGCGGCATCCAACAACGTCGTGCTCAGGCCCTAAACAAGGTATACACAAGGTATGGTAATCCCTATGAGGTATCTGTTTCCCACAAGAAATACAGTTATTCACTTTTTCTGACATCCGGTTAAATACTGAGGCAAGAAAAACCAAAATGTTCTAACGGGGCACTTAGCCAACTTTGATTCGGTCTGAAACTCCGACTTCAGAAAATTTCAGAACGCCAACCTGCACTCGCAAAACTGCTTCTGCATCGGACCATGCGGCAAAAAAGACTGAGGATATGACGTCGGTCATGCGCATTAGTACCCTGACGTACTGACGTCAGTCTAATGCGCCCTGACCGACGTCAGCCATATACTTTGGTATTCGGGCCGACTGGACAGCGGACTACCCAATAGTTAGGACTGCAGCAATGTGGAATGAAGAACATCAAAGGTCCAAACCTACAGAAGTCCTTAGGAGGAGGAGGCTGGAGGGTGGGATGCCAAGAATGAATGAAAATCGACCACACAGATGGAACGTCATGGTAAATTCTACAAACCTAAACCCACTCTCTACCAACCACTCCTATCTAAGCACAAACCAAACAAACTTATTCCCCTTCTCTCTTACCTTTGCTTAGCCGGTTACATTCATCCCAACCCCAGGACCAAATTTCTCTCCAACAAACCACCCCAGCACCAACAACAAATCCACCAATAAATACCTCACATTCCTCACCATCAACGCCCAAAGCTTAAGAAATAAGTTAACCCTCTTTCAAGCCTGGCTCAACCACAACTTACCTGACATTGTAGCCATCTCTGAAACCTGGCTAAAACCACACATAACTGACTCTGAATTCCTTCCCCCCGGATTCCAATCTCTCTGATCTGACCGCCTAAGTAAAAGAGGTGGTGGTGTGGCTCTAATCTACTCCAATCACTTATCTATTACTCCTTACCCTAATCCCATCCCTTCTTTTAATAACGCTGAACTTGTAGCTGGCCTACTAAAAATAAACAACCGCATAATTTCTCTCTATATTCCTCCTGGTAACAACACCAATACCCTGGAAGACATCCTCTCCTGGACCTCCTTTAATATTAAACTTGAAACCTACATCTTAGGGGATGTAAATATTGACTGGCAAAAAAATCACTAACCCTAATCCCACCATGTCGATCAATCTCTTCAGCTTCACTCAACTTGCCAACTCCATTACTAGGCCCAACAAAACCAACCCCCCCCCCAGGGCTCCATTCTAGACTGGATCCTAGTATCTCACCCTAACAAAGTCATAAAATCTGGTGTCATTCCTGACCTATTAGGACACCACCTGCCTGCCTTCACCCGTCGAGCTACACCCACTTTCACACACTCCCACCAGCTCATCCATACTCGTAACCTCACTAACTTCAACCTTACTACTTTCTCTGACTCCCTCAAGTTTACCAACTAGAACCCACTAAAAACTCTACCTCTAGACACAGCCATTGACTATTTCAACTCAACATTCTTAACTGTCCTTAACTCCTTAGCACCAATAAGAACAAAAAGAGTTAAAGCAAAGACCACCCCATGGCTAACCAAAGACACCAAAAAGATTATGCTACAAAGAGACAAAACCTGGAAAGATTACCTCCAATATAAACAGCCAGAATTTTTACTTAAATACAAACAGCTGCAAAACCTAGCCAAAAAACAAGTCATTAAAGATAAAAAATCCTACTACATCAAACTCCAAATAAATCATGCAAAAAACCCCAAACAATTCTGGAACTCTATTAATTCCCTCCTTAGGCCGGGTACCAAAAACAACCCCTGTCCTGACACTAGCAAATCTGACCTTGAAATTGCCGAAATATTCAATATCTTCTTCACCTCTTCTATTGCTGAGCTAACTAAGACCTTCCCCAACAATAACCTTCCACCCCTCTCTACTCAAACTTCCCCTCCCTCCTCTCCCACACCCCCTGCTTTTGAACTCAAACCCATCTCCACCTCCCTTATAAAAAAACTTCTCTCCAAATTTAAGCCTTGCACCAATGCTCCCGACAGCATTCCTTCCTCCTTCTTAAAAATAGCCTCAGACAGTATTGCTCTCTATCAGCATCCTGATAAATAGATCACTACTTGAATCCTATGTACCCAAACTATGGCTTTCTGCATTTATCCTTCCACTTCACAAGGGTGGCAAAAACTGTAACGTCTCCAATTTCTGCCCTATAGCTATCCTCTACCCAATCTCCAAACTTCTTGAAAAATGCATACACCTGCAACTCATGCCATTGCTTACCAAACACCAGTTACTCTCTCCTACCCAACACGGCTTCCACCCAGGACACAGCCCTTCTCTCCTTCTTACACTCCATCAATTTAGCTTGTGACTCTGGTAACAGCGTTTCCCCAGTTCTACTGGACTTATCTAAAGCTTTTGATGCCATCTCCCATACCCATCTACTAAACCATCTGTCAAATCTCAACCTCTCCCAAAAAACGCTTTCCTGGTTCTCCTGCTATCTTTCTGACAGGTCCCAAGCCGTGAAATGGGGCCAGGCCTCCTCCACTTTCCTTCCCACTCCCACTGGAGTACCCCAAGGTTCCATACTTGGCCCATTGCTTTTTAACATCTTTATTAATGATTTCCACAAAGCCATAACTAATACCAAAATTGTCCACTATGCAGACGATTCCACTTTGATCTGCTGCACCTCTAACCTAACAGATCTCCAATCTCTAACGCAAACCGCCTTCTCTACCACCGAAAACTGGATGCTCCAAAATCACCTCAAACTAAATGCCAACAAAACTAAGATTCTTCTATTCTCTCCCTCAAAATCCACTCATATTGATAAAAACTTATTTCAAATTACCAGCCTTAACAACTCCATTATTGAGATGGCACCCTCCGCCAAACTTCTTGGTGTCACCATCGATGAACACCTAAAATTTAACACTCACATCCTGCTAAACATCAAGAAAACCCACAAAACTAGGCCTACTGTACAGAAACAACCACTTCCTCTGTCCCTCTGCCAGACAAACTCTGGCCACTACCTATCTCCTCCCCTCTCTTTTGTACGGCACTCCTCTGCTTACTAATTTATCTTCCACTCTTACCTCCAAACTGGAAGTATGCTACAATAAAATCTCCAGATTCGCTACCAAAGCCAAATCCTCCTCTCATCACTGCACCTCCCTTTACTCTTTAAACTGGCTTGAACTCCCCAATCAATCAACCTGACTTCCTCCAAATCACCACAGCTGACAAATTATTATTCCAGCCTACTAGCTGCCCTGCACTATCTAATATTCTACAACCATATACCCCTCTCAGATCCCTTAGATCTACTCACCAAAACCTAATAACCAGCCAAAAACCCAAGAGCCCAGCTGGTCAGCTTCTACTATCCTTTTCCCTAGCTAAAAAATGGAATGCTCTGCCCTCCACACTGAGGACCTGTGACAACCTTAACACCTTCAAAAGTCAACTTCATTCCTACCTCGATCTACACAGGAAATGTAACTGCACTTTCCATCCCATACCTCCCAAGCTCTCCTCTTCCTTTTCTCCTGGCTAACCCTCTCACCTTCCTAACTTCTCTCACATACATAGAATGTATATGTAGCTAAACAGTAACATCTAGCCAGGATACTGTTATGCCAGTCTTTCTCATGAACAAATCTATAATTTTTGTACTCTGCACTGAATGCTACCTGTCGATTGTAATGCAAAGTTTTCTTTGTAATTCATCATGTAATGTAACTTTTGTATTGTGGAGCTTTTCCCCCCGGGCCTCCACTGAAAACGGGCTCCCCTAGCCTAGTGGACCTCCACGGTCATCAAACCAGAATAAATAAATAAAATAAGGACATAAACTTTTTTATCTGATGTTGTCCCCAGCTACTTTAGGTCCTGGGTGGCCCTAAAGAAGGGTATTCCTGAGCATCACAGAGCCAAAAGATGCTCTTCCCCTGGAGGCCATATCCAATTTGTAATGAGTGATAAAGGTATGGGGAGTGGCCCACGTTGCAGCTGCACGACAAGTAGTTTGCAAGTTGATAGACAAAAGTAGAGGCTACCTCTGGTCATAACAGACCTACAATAAAGGAGTATATAAGATCAACAATGAACCTCCAGAGGGGGACAGAGGGTGGGGAGTAATGAATGAATGAAGATCAACAACACAGATGGAAAACCCCAGAGTGGAAAAAATGTGATAAGTAATTCAAAACCATTGAAACTAGGGCTGACAAGGGGTCTAACTGTTTATTCGCTGCCCATAGAAAAAAACATTTCCATTTATTGAGATAGATTAGTCTGGTGGACAATTTATGAGATGCAATAAGAATATTGTGCACTGGGGACGACAGGTTTTCCTGCCTAGCAATCATTGGAAGTGGAGAAACCAAGCTGTCAGCTTCAGGGTTGTAAGATTGGGGTGAGTCAGACCCTGCGGATGGGAGATTAATGGTGGAGATGGACTGAGAATCCACAGTCGATTTAGCAGGTGAGGCCAGAGGAAGGGTAGCCAGACTTGTCGAGCCCAATATGGAGCAATGAGAATCACTTTGCTTTTTAACTGCTGTGCTTTCTTCAGAAATTGGGAGATGAGGGGGAGAGGAGGATAAGCATAAAGTAGACCTGAGGGCCAAACGTGGACTACAGTGTCTCTTGGTGACTGTCCCCAAGAGGGGATAAGGGCAAAATAGTTGCTGCACTTGAAGTTGGTTGGGGAGGCGAATAGGTCGCAGCAAGGCTGGCCCCAGCGGTTGAAAATTTTTGCCACTATCACAGGATTGAGGTTGCAGAATGCACCTGCTCAATTTGTCTGCTATCACGTTGCAGCTCCCGGGAATGTGCGTTGCAATTAGAAAGTGGTTGGAAACTATCGCCCATTGCCATATTCTCAAGGCCTCTCAGCATAATGATAAGATCTCATGCCCCCTTGCTTGCTGATGTACCAAACCACTGACATGTTGTCTGATTGGATCGCAATAGTCCCTGACGGAGGATGTAATGGAATGTTTGCAACGCTAGTAGCACCGCCCTCAGTTCCAGGACAATGATATGCAAAACGGCCTCTGTCTCTGACCAGGTGCCTTGGACAGAGTTTCCCTGACATAGCCCCCCAACCCCATCAGGGAGGCATCCGTGGTCACCATGGCTTTCGGCTGATGAGGGCTGAAGGGGCGAGACCATTGTTGGGGATTTCGAGACATCCACCAGAGTAAATCTTGCTTGTATCTCTGAGTTACACTTATCTGAAAAGACAAAGGATGTAGAGGGTACCACTGAGTGAGAAGTAGCCACTGAAGGAGCTTCATGTGGAATTTGGCTAGAGGAACAATGGTGATCGAGGCTGCCATTGACCCCAAGAGTTGGAGTATAGATCAAGCAGGAGATTTGTGGTGACAGAGCAGTGGTTTAACCTGTTGCCTTATTCTTTGAAGCCTGTGGTCCGGAAGAGATGCTGTGCAATTTCTCGTGTCTAACAGTACCCCAATGAATTCTAAAGACTGGGCTGGGGTTGTGCTGGACTTCTCCCAGTTTATAGTAATTCCCAGGGTTGTGCTGTAAGGAGAGTGTAGTACAGATCTTCTTCCAGTAGACGCTTGGTGGGGCGGTGAGGAGCCAGACGTCTAGATATGGAAAAGCCTGGAATCCTTGAAGTCACAAGTGAGCGATAACCACTGACATGCACTTGGTAAATACTCTGGAGGCTGTAGAGAGACCACAGGGCAGTGCTCGAAATTGGTAGTGGAGTGCCTCAGGGTTCAGTCCTGGGACCGCTGTTGTTTGGCATCTACTTCTCTGAAGTACAGGCCAACACTAAGGGACTCTGGCTAACAAAGTTCACAGATGACTGCAAACTGGGAGCCATTACTGAATCCCCAAATGATGTGGATATTCTACAAAAGGGCCGTACAGAAACAGATGCTTGGTGCCAGAGCCATGGACTCAAGCTCAATGCCAAGAAATGTACAGTTATCCCCTTTGGGAAAAAACATGTACCCATGAATTACCACATAGGTGGCAGTACACTAAACACCAAAAGTGTGATAAGAGACTTAGGGACTCAGGTGGACAGTGGTCTCACCTTCGATAACCACATTGCCACAAAAGTTAGGAAATCCTTCTATGTGGCAAATCTCATCACTAAGGGCTTTTCATCCAGAAAAAAGGAAGTCATTGTCCCACTGTACTCATCCCTCATTAGACCCATTACAAAATACAATGCCCCATTTGATATGTACCGCTCAAGACATCTGCAACTGGAAAGGCCGCAGAAATACCTCACTAAAAGAACCACTGGCCTAAAGCAGATGCCCTATGCTGACCATCTAAAAAAGCTCCACCTATACTCTGTTGCATATTGTCTACTCAGAGGCGATCTCTTCTTAACGTAACAAGGCCATGTCAAAACCAGAGCTGTTGGACATGCTACACTTAAAGAAATCCCAATCCCTCAGAGACACACGCTTCAGGGATCTAAACCTTGTCATCACAATGAACAAAACATGCTGGAGGGATAGGTTCCTGACTCAGAGACTCCCCAGACTCTGGAATAGACTGCCCATACATGTCAAGCAGAGCGCCTCTTTGGCCCTCTTCAAAAGGAACCTTGATGATTGGATGGGAGATAGGAAATTCAACCTGGGGATCACACTGCTAGACAGGGGTCCAGGGAAGTAAATACTCTGGGAAGAAATAGCCAGAGAATTGTTATGGCTAGGCTTGTATAGGCCCTAGGGCCGATAACCTAGTACCAACCTATGAACCTAGTAACTGGCTCCTATGCAGAAACGGAGGTATCTTCTTGAGTTTTTGTCCATTTTTATGTGGTAATATGCATCTTGAAGATTTATACAACACATCCAATCGTATTCTTCCAGAAGAGGAAGGATAGACTGAACTGTGACCATTCAGAATATCTCTCTTTTTGCAAATTTGTTCAGTGTGCTGAGATACAGAATTGGTCTTCAGTCCCATTGTTTTGGCACTAAAAAGAACCTTGAGTAAAAAACGGATCCTATCTCGTCTGGGGGACCATTTGGATTACTCTTTTTTGTAGCAGCTTTTGGATTTTATGTGCTGCTGCTTCCCTTTGACTGGGTGGAACGTCAGGTAATTCTCTGGATGAGGTTGGACAAATATGGAAGGGGATGTGATAGCCTCTGGATATTATCCGTTGTACCCAAGAGTCGATGGTTATGTTTTGCAAGGCAGTGGGGTGCAAGGAAAAATTACTCCTGACCGCTTCCAGAGGTGAGCAATAGGGCAACGTTTCAGGAGTGCTGATAGGGTTTCGCGGACCTCCTCTGCCCTGAAAGGGACATCTTCCATTGGAGTTTCCCCTCTGCCTCTAGGGAAGAACTCGGCACATGAGTTGCAGAAAGAGCCCTGTGATTTCCTGTTCCACATCTTCCCGCTCCTCTGATTTCTGGAGTAGAATCATTGAGGAGTGGAGTGTCTGACACCAATGGCAGATAGGGTCATGCCGTCTTGTTCGCACCTTGCCAGCGTATCTTCAACTTTAGGGCCAAACAAAGAAGTGGCCTTGATGGGGGCATTCATGAAGGAAGCCTTAAAGGAGTCGGCAAAGGCGCATCCAGGCATGACAGGTAACTATACCTGCGCCTGCCGCTCTAGCCGCTCCTTCCGTTGCGTGAGAAATAAGACGCATGGAAGAATTGGAAATGGACTCTAGGGTGGCTAACTGAGAAGCTACGTTGTCATGGACCTCATCAGAAACAGCTCCTGCCAAGGTTTCAGAGTGTTGGTTGATAAGATCCCTCTGGAGCCTCATAAAGTGTGCCAAATAGTTCAAACACCTTACGGCGAAGGTCGATGAAGCAAACACTTACTTCCCTAGTCTGTCTATCACCCAGGAGTCCTTGTTGTGTGGATGGACAGTCTGGCTGTCTTCTGACAAGTCTTTCTTTATTGCAGTCGCCACCACCATGGCATCTACTGGAAGACCTTGTGACCAATGGGGATGCTCAGCTGGGGAAGATAAGATTTTATCAGGCATCCGCGGTATCGTTTCCAGGGTGTCAGGAGCCTTCCATGCGTGTTGGATGATGAGATGGACAAGCTCATCGGCTGGCGGGGTAACCCTGGAGGTAGGGGGCTGGGCAGAAAGGCCTGCAGGAATACGGAGCACGACAACCTCAGAACTGGGGTCACACCCTGTCCCAACGAGCCAACCCCCAGACCAGGAGTCTCAAGAGAACAGTGAAGCATGAGAGAGGGAGGATTCCTGGAGGGTGCCATAGAAAAAAATCGGCGTGGAACCAAGAATGCCTTCCCCCACAACACAGCCACTGGCCTGAGAAGAGCCCAATGCCCAGTACAGCGAGGGCCACAAGGATGACTCCGGCTCCAAAGTGAGATCCAATATCGGGGTCAGAAGGAGGGAAGCTGCTGTCAGAGTAATGGGCTTCGATACTTGGGTGGAAGTCGAAGAAGGAGTGTATGTTGTAGTTTGAGGAGAAATACGTTCACCTGAAGGAGGGAACGTGGGTTTCAATGGTTGAGAGAGACCTCTGGCCACAAGCAACTGGTCAACAAGCCGCAACACATCTTATTCAGAGACAATCCTGGTCGATCTCACAGAGATACCTGATGGCGAATCTGGCCTTTCTAGAAAAGGGCTATATTGGCTACCAATGAATGGATCCAAGGAAGGAGAGTACTTGGTCCTTGCTAATTTGAGAGGTGCAGAGCCCGGAACCGAGGATGTCTGCACCAAAGAGAATGGTGTCAAAGTAGTCTGCGCGGATGAAGTCAGCGCCATAGAAGTCGAAGGTGTCTGCACTGTAAAAGCAAGTGTCTGCACCGATGAGTACAGTGTCGTAGAGAAAGGAGTCTGCACTGGTAACAATGACGGTGCCGAAAAGGTGCATGTCAGTGCTGAAAGTGTCTGAACCATGGAGGACAGTAACCTCATACTCAGGGCTGAAGGGGATTGCACCAATGGTGTTAAAGGAGACTGTACCTGCATGGACGGTGCCGGTAAGGGCTGCGATGGAACTGTCCAAGCCGTGTCTGCACCGGGAACTCCAGTGCCACTGTTGATAAGGAGGACATGGTTGGAGCAAGAATCAACTGGGGCGGTGCCATGCCTGGAGCCGAAAGGGTCACAGGTGGCAGTGCTGAAGTAGTAATTTTCACTTTCTTATGAGTCGACTCCCTGCAATCTCCAGAGGGAGATGAAGTGAGCGACCTCGATGAGGAAGAGGAAGAACGCCTCTTACGGGGTTTAGCAGGACAGGGTCAGCCCTCCGACCCAGAGATAGCCTCACAGAAAGGAGATTTGAGAAGACCTTTCAGGATTAACTTTTAGTTATGTACTCACCATAACTTCAGATGTTTGGGATCCATCTTGCCTACATTCTGACTGATGGGTTCGGAGCCGATCCCTCGGCTCCGACTCGGCACGCTTATGCCAAAGAGCGAAGTCTCTTATTGGCTGAGCTTACTATATCCCAGGATGCACCACTACCAGTCCCCCAGATCTAGTTTGTCCGCATACATGCACACACGCATGCACTGCTTATATAACACTGACAGATGATACAAGATAAAAACAGTAGAACTCAAACCATTCAATCTCTTTTGATCTCCAAGGCAGGGGGAAGGAGGGTGGGTATTAGGAATGTAGGCGAGATGGATCCCAAACATCTGAAGTTATGGTGAGTACATAACTAAAAGATGTTATGTGATCCTATCTCGCCTACATTCTGACTGATGGGACAGCGTCCCTAGCACCTATATCCTGGGTGGCTCACTGGAAAACACTCCTGAGTACCGTGGAACCAAATGATGCTCGCCCTTTAGATGCCACATCCAATTTATAGTGGGAAATGAAAGTGTGCGGTTGGACCAAGTAGCCGCAGCACAAATCTCAGAAATAGCGAGCTTGGAATGAAATGCAATAGAGGTAGCCATAGCTCTAGTAGAGTGAGCTTTGACAGATGTTGTAAGTTGCTTATTTGAAGAGGAATAAGCCTGAGTTATGCAATCTCTAATCCATTTGGCAATAGTAGCTTTAGTGATGGTTTGACCCAGTTTATTATCTGAAAAGGACACAAACAATTGATCTGTTTTCCGAATTTGTTGAGTCCTGTCTAGATAGAAGCGCAATTGCCTATGAACATCCAACGTATGCAAGGTGTATTCCGCTTTGTTTGAAAATTTTGGAAAGAAAACTGGTAGCTCTAAAGATTGTTGGAGACAGAGATTAGAACAAACTTTGGGAACAAAAGATGGATTAGGTCTAAGTGATACTCTATCCTTGTGAAAAATCAAGTACGGTGGTTTGATAGATAGGGCTTGAAGTTCTGAAACTCTTCTTGCAGAGGTAATTGCAATTAAGAAGGCAGTTTTCCAAGACAGATATTTCAACTCACATGTAGCAGCCGGTTCAAAAGGAGCAGATGTTAAGGCACGAAGTACCAAATCAAGATCCCACGGGCGCAGGATGAAAAACTGGGGTCTTAAAAGCACAGCACCTTTCATGAAAGTTTTACATAATCTGCTGCTCATCAACGGTGGGTCTATGGATTCGTGAAATTTGGAGATAGCTGCTAATTGGACTTTAATAGTAGAGACTGAAGATCCTTGATTAAACAAGGATGTCAAAATTTCAAGACCTCTGGTATCGGAGCAGTAATAGGGTCTAAGCCTCTGAGTTGAGCCCAGATAGCAAACCTCTTCCACTTACTGTGATACAATTTCTTAGTGGTGGGTTTGTGGGCTGAAGATAAAATGTGAATAACTTCCGGGTCCAAGGTGTGATTTCTGACTAAAGTTGGAAGTGGAGGAGCCAAGCTGTTAATTTCAAAGTGTGAAGGGACTGGTGCTGTTGTCCCGACTGATGAACCAGAAGGTCCGGAGTTAGATCCAAAAACCAAGGACTGTCCAGAGTATATTTCTGTAGGTAGGGGAACCATACCTGACGAGGCCAGTATGGAGCAATTAGAATCATTGTGGACCCCAATTGGGAAGCTTTCTGGATGACTTTGGGGAGGAGTGGAACCGAGGAAAGCATAAAGCAGTCCTGTTGGCCAAGGTTGGACTAGAGCATCCGTAGCTGCCTCCCCTTGACGGGGTCAAGGAAAAGAACCTTTGCACTTCGTGTTTTGTGGTGTTGCAAACAGGTCGCAGCACGGAATCCCCCATCTTTTGAAAATCTGAGCTGCTACTGTTTCGTTCAGGGACCACTCGTGAGGAGAGAGAATAATCCTGCTCAGTCTGTCTGCCAATACATTGGATTTTCCTGGAATGTGGGTCGCTACCAGGAAGCGGTTGGTAGCCACTGCCCATTCCCACACCCTCATGGCCTCTCTGCAAAGGGGGTAAGATCTGGTCCCTCCTTGTTTGTTTAGATACCAGACCACCGACATGTTGTCTGTGTGGATAGCGATAATGCCTTGAGGGAGAAACTTGTGGAGGGCTTGTAGGGACAGAAGTACAGCCCTCATTTCCAACACATTGATATGGAGAAATGTTTCGTTTGGAAGCCAAGAACCCTGAACTGACCTGCCCAGACAATGCCCCCCCCCACCCCGTCTGGGAGGCATCCGTTGTCAAGGTGGCCACCGGAGGGGGTATAACAAAAGGTCTTCCCTGATTCAGATTGGATGTTAGAAGCCACCAGCGGAGGTCCCGTTTGCACGTTTCTGTAATCAGTATGTGATGATTGAGGGGGAGATCCTGAAAAGACCATTGTGTCGATAACAGCCACTGAAGAATCCTCATGTGCAATCTTGCCAGAGGAACTAGGAGAACCGTGGCAGACATTGAACCTAAAAGTTGCAGGACCATCCTGGCTGGGGCTTTGGATCTTAGAAGCAGGGCTCGGACTTGACCTTGTAATGTTTGAATCCTTTCGGTAGGAAGGAAGATTCGCATTAATTTTGAGTCTATCTCTGCTCCTATGAATCTTATGCGCTGAGAAGGCAGCAAGACAGACTTTGACCAGTTGAATGTAATTCCCAGGAAGCACCCAGGAGATGGTGGCTTGTAGGTTCTCTAGTAGTAGATGCCTGGTGGTGGCAGTCAGGAGCCAGTCGTCCAGATAGGGAAACACTTGGAATCCGAGACTCCTCAGGTGAGCAGTCACTACTGCCAGACACTTGGTGAACACCCTGGGGGCTGTGGTGAGACCAAAGGGCAGTGCACAAAATTGGAAATGACTGTCTCCCAGGCTGAAGCGCAGATACCTCTTGGACGCCTGATGTATCGGTATGTGATAATAGGCGTCCTTGAGATCTATGGAGCACATCCAAACATCTTTCTCCAACAATGGGAGAATGGATTGTAAAGTGACCATTGAATTTGGACTTCATGACGGACTGGTTTAGTTTGCTGAGATCCAAAATGGGTCTCAGGTCCCCTGTCTTTTGGCACTAAACGAACCTTGAGTAGTTTCCGGATCCGATCTGGTCTGTGGGGACCGGTTGGATGACTCCTTTTTCTAGCAGCTTTGAAGCTTCTACGGCTGCAATTTCCCTTTGACTGGGTGGTGGGTCCGGGATTTTTTTGGACGGTGGGGGTGAGTGTGTGAAGGGAATGGTGTAACCTCCGGCAATTATCCGAAGCACCCATCTGTCCTGAGTAATAGACTCCCAGGCTTTTAGGTGCTTGGCAAAACGGCACCCGACTGGCTCCGGAGCAGCACAGCCAGGCAATCCCTCATGAAGTGTGGGAGGCTGAAGAGCCACGAAAGGATTCGCGGTCTCCAGTGTTGCGGGGGCCTCTGCCGCCTCTGGGACGGCGTCTCCCAGAAAAATTTCCCCGTCCTCTGCCTCTGGAAGGGGAATCTTCCTGCTGTTGAGGAAAGAATTTCTGTGATTTTCGAACCACATCTTCCCTCCTCTTTAGCCTTGGGATAAGGCCGAAAGGGAGTGGAATAACGTGCTCCTACGGCAGATAAAGTCTTTCCCTCTTGCTCACAGCGGGTAAGAGTGTCTTTTACCTTGGGTCCAAACAAAGAGGACCCATCAAAGGGAGCGTCGGCAAAGGAAGACTTGAAGGCCTCCGCAAAATGACACAAACGGAGCCAGGCTTGTCTCCGTAGAGCCACGCCTGTGCCTGCCGCTCTGCCCGCCCCTTCGGCCGCATATGAAATGAGCCTCATGGACAAGTTAGAAATCGAGGTGAGGATAGCCAACTGAGAGCTAACCGACTGGGCTAGCTGCTCAGGTAGGTTACCTGAGAGGGAGTCTGAGAGCTCCTTGACCAGATCCCTCTGTAGTCTGGTGAAATGTGCCAAATAATTCAGGGACCTCAGAGTAAAGGCCGCTGAAGTTAGGGTGCGCTTCCGTGCAGTCCATGCTCCTAGACTCTTTATTAGGAGGATGGACGGACGTTGAAGCCTCTGCCACGTCCTGCTGGGTAGCAGATGCCACCACCATGGCATCTACAGCCACGCCTTTGGTTAAGAACTCCTTCTCGGGTGGGGCAGACAAAAATTTGTTTGGGCGAGAAGGCACTGGTTCCACAGTATCTGGATGTTCCCACGCCCTCCGACAAACCAAATCCAGGAGCTCGTCGAAGGGCGGAGACACCCAGGAGGTGGAGGGCTGAGCCCCGAAGGCCTTGAGAAACACCGACTCATCAGCGGAGGGGGGTTTGGAATTCCAGCCGCCTCGTTGCTTAAGGATCTCTAGAATGTCCGCAAATGAGACATCATCCGAGGACGACTTTGGGGACCCCTCCGCATCATCAAGATCAGTGTCTGATGTAATAGACTCGTCGGGGGAGTCCACGTGCTTCCTCTTGCACGATCTCTTCCTTGGGGGCTCCTCCGACGACAACTCCGAAGAACCCTCAGGAGGAGGGGAACCCCCAGTGGGGGTAACCTCAGGCCCCGGGGCTCTGCTGCTTAGAGACAGGAGAACTGCCAAAGACCCAGTCTCCATGCCCAGGGAAGGTGCCGGTAAAGCCGCAGAGATGGCCGAAGAAGACTTGGCCAAGGCACTCCTCATAGCTCTGAAAGCCGGACCCCCAGAATCCTGGGAGGGTCCGGTCCCCGGAGCCATGATAGCAGACGGAAGTCCCGCGGCCGAAGCACCGAGAGGGAGGCTCGGAACCGACAGCATTGGTCCCGAAACGTCACCCCCGGGTCCGGCCGAAGAAGTCCGCGTGCTAAACTCGGACCCGAAGGCCGGGGTTGGAGTAAGGGTCGGAGCCGACCCTAGTATCTCTACTGGCTCCATCTGCACCTGCTCCGACGGAGCCGAAGCGGTCGGAGGAGGAATGGCAATGGAGTGGGCTATCGGCTCTGAAGCCAATTGGGTCGGAGCTGAAACAAATTTCTGGAAGACTGGTGACTGGAACAGTCTTTGGAGCACCCTGTCTATGTCCGAATCTGACATCCTTGATGACCTGGAAGAGACCGAATGGGTCCGAGTAGGCCTCTCCAACGGCTCCAAGGGACTAGGGGACCGGCTCCGAATCGACTCTACAATGTCCAAACCAATTTCCATCGGTGCCGAAGAGGGCTTCGGCGCCGAGGAGGAAGTGTCTGAGCGGACAACCTTCATCGGTTCCGAGATCAGTGGAGCCGATGAAGATGACCCGCCTCTCGATGCCCCAGACGACGGCTCCGAACCCAGAGGAGTCGAGGCTGGAGGCATCGAGGCAGACCGTTCGCCTCGGCTCAAGTCCGTGGAGCCGAAGGAGAAGCTTGCCTATGTTTTTTGGCAGTGGGTTCCGACGGTCTGGTCGGAGCCCACGCCCTTTTCTTTTTAGCAGGAGCAGGAGAGGAAGCTAATGCCTCTTCAAATGAAGGTTTAATAAGGCCTTTTAATATAAGTTTATTTTTCCTCTCTTGGAGGACCCTCGAGGAAAACGCGTGACACACACTACAGGACTCCTGCAAATGTTTGGCGCCCAAACAGTACACACAGAGAGAGTGGTCGTCTGTGATCGACATCTTAAAACTGCACTTAGTGCACTTTTTAAATCCTGAAGGCCTAGGAGCCTGTGACATTCTGGCAATGAAATACAGTGAACTAGCCAAGAAACACAAAAAACACACTGACTATCACAGAAAATTTTTCTTTCCTCTCTCTTCTTCTTTTCTTTTTTTTTTAACAAGGACTAAACACAATACAAAAAAGAAGTAACGGATCCAAGACCCCTAAATATAATAGGGAATTAGCCAAACAACGAACTGACAGGGGAAGGCCCTTCAACTCCGATGGGACCTCTAGTCTGACAAAACACAGTCACTGCACAATATTTTACCAAGGAAAATACTCATTCATACACAAAACCCACTAGATAGCTGTTAAAACAGCTTTTTGTTGAATTTTAAAGAAATTCCTGACAGGAAAGTAAGTGAAAAACACTACTTAGCTCAGCCAAGCTCGAGACCACGTCTTCGCTTGTTAGCGGCAAACGAGATCTGGGGAACTGGTAGTGGTGCATCCTGGGATATAGTAAGCTCAGCCAATAAGAGACTTCGCTCTTTGGCATAAGCGTGCCGAGTCGGAGCCGAGGGATCGGCTCCGAACCCATCAGTCAGAATGTAGGCGAGATAGGATCACATAACATCTTGTTCTTTCTCTCGTTAATAGTCCTGGTCGAAAAATTTCTACCAATCATACACAGGGAATCCACAGTAAGGTGGGAGACATTCAAACAATAGACACAAGTCATGGCCATCAGAAAGTGGTAACTTACGGCTGCAATCCTTACACTGTTTAAAACCAACACTACTTTTCTTATCTGACATAATGATGTGGAGAAGAACGACAGTATCAAGAAGAAGAAAGGCTACCCAAAAGGATAAAAAGAGAGAAAGAAAGAAGGATTACCAATGATGGTAATGAAGAATTACTTCAAAGGTAAGAAATGGGTAATAAAGGGAACTAGACTAAAGGGAGAGAGTCTTAAGGATACGATAGGGTAGGAGAATAATACAGTAACTGATTGAAACGATATGGAGAGTGGCTTGACACGGCTGTACAGCAATGTGGCAAATGAGATATGGGGTAACAGGGAGCAGAGCATTCTGGGCACGACCTTGGCTTGAGAGTGTTTGGCTGACGCAAGCTTGATATATGGCTGGCTCGGTTCCGAGGATGGAACCGATAACCCATCAGTAAGGAATGAACGAAGATTAACAACATCAGATGTTATGTTCTTACCATAATGTTCCATCTGTGTTGTTCATCTTCATTCAGTCATTACGGATGGGTGTCGGTTCTGTCCTCGGAACCAAGTCAGCCTTATAACAAGCTCACTCCAGCCAAAAAACTCTCGAACTAAGCTTTTACCCATAATGCCCCTCTCCCTGTTACCTCAGATCGAGTTTGCCCATGATAAGGAAAGCAGAGGCTTTTTCTGAGCAGAAACCCTAAAAACAGGATTAGGACCCAATCCGATCCTTGAGGAGCCTCTGGAGGGGGGCGGTGGGTGGGATGTAATGAATGAATGAAGAGGAACAACACAGATGGAACGTTATGGTAAGAACATAACTTCTTTATCTGATGTTGTTAATCTTCATTCATTCCTGACTGATGGGACAGAGTCCCTAGCTACTTTATGTCCTGGAAGGCCCTTATGGAAGAATGAGTACCATTGAACCAAAAGATGCTCTTCCCCTGGAGACCAGGTCCAATTTGCAATGAGTAATAAAGGTATGGGGGGTAGACCAGGTTGCAGCTGCACAGATATCATCCACTGAAGCCCTTCAATGAAAAGCCACAGAAGTTACCATTGATCTGGTTGAGTGAGCTTTGACTTTGTTCGGCACAGGAATTCTATTCTGTTAGTAGATGAAGGATATATAGTTTCTCAACCACTTAGATAAGGTCACTTTAGAAACAGGGTTCCCCAGTTTTGGACCTGATAAAGATACAAACAACTGGTCTGATTTACATACTGGTTTCATTTTGTGCAGATAAAAATGTAATTGTCTATGTACATCCAGCAAATGAAGGCAGTATTCCCCTTTATTGGAATAGTTTGGAAAAAGACAGGAAGGTCAATCATCTGGTTAACTGTCAATTCTGAGATAACTTATGAGAGGAAGGAGGGGTTAGTCCAGAGTGATACTCTGTCTCTATGAAAGATTATAGAAGGATGTTTGATACATAAGCCCTGGTCTAGCATCTAGCTGAAGTTATGGCTACTAAAAACAGGGACAAAAACTTTATGTCACAAGAATTTCCAGGTTCGAAAGACGGTTGTGTCAGTGATTGTAGCACTAGCATTAAATTTGGGTCTATATCAGAACATCAAAGTTTTAAAACTTCGAATGTTCTAATATCGACCTGTTTTGAGCAAATGCTAAAAATAGCGAAGCTGCAGAACACCAAATTCTTTCCTAGGGAAAGAATTCGGTTTGCAGGTTCTGTGGCTTTGCTATTTTTAACGCTGTGGTGGAAATTTACGGGTCGGGTTCAGATAAGTGTGCGCTTGTGTGGTTGTTAGGATTAGGGCACGGGTTAGGTGAATTAGGGTTAGGGGCGGGTTAAGTGAGTTAGGGTTAGGGCGTGGGTTAGGTGAGTGTGCGATAGTGATGGACCTTAGGGTTAGGGTTTGGGTTAAGGTAAGTGGAAAGATAGTAGTGTATGTACAGTTTAGTGTAGGGTTAGTTGTAGGATTACAATTGTATGTGTGTGGATTGATGTTTTTTACGTGTGCTTGTGTTGTGTGTATGTGTTTCGGAATAGCGAATTTTTTCCCAAGGAAAAAATTTGCTGTTCTGAATTTTCGATATCATGTGGATTAGATATTTGAGGTTCGATGAAATAGCATTCACTATTTTCATCTTTCGATGGCGTGATATAAATGCTTAAATTTCAAGGGTCAATCGGTTCTTTGAAAGATGGTCTGATGTGCAAGACCCCCTTTTAAAAAGGTTTTGCAGAGGCAATGGGAGATTAAGGATGAATCTTGAAAACCGTCATAAAAGTTTGAGACTGCAGCCAAATTAACTCGAATTGTGGAAGCTGCCACTCCTGACTGTAGAAGATCTGACAGATAATCCAAAACCACAGTAACAGGAGCTGAGTAAGGATCTAGTTTCTTTTGTTGGGATCAAATAAGAAATCTCTTCCATTTGGTGAGATAGATTTTTCTGGTGGCTGGTTTATGTGAAGCCAGAAGAATATTACGTACAGGAGAGGAAAGGTTACTCTGCCTGGCTGTTACCGGAAGTGGAGAAACCAAGCTGTCGGCTTGAGAGTGGGAAGGTTGGGGTGCGTCAACCCTTGCAAATGCAAGATCAGTTCCGGGGTTGGATCCAGAATCCAGGGCTGGCATATTAGGCGAGGCCAAAGGAAGGGAAACCAAATTTGTTGAGGCCAGTAAGGGGTAATGAGGATTACCTTGCTTCACAGACAAAGGGCCTTCTTTAGAAAAAAGGGAATTGAAGGGAAGGGAGGGAAGTCATTCAGAAGTCCCATGGGCCAATCGTGTATCAGAGCATCCCTCGGGAAACCCCCTTGTGGGGGGACTAGAGCAAAGTAGCTGCTGCATTTGTTGTTTAGTGGGGAGGCGAAAAGATTGCAGCAGGGCTGACCCCAGCAGCTGAAAATCTTTGCAACCACGACTGGATTGAGAGACCACTCATGAGGCATTATGATACATCTGCTCAGCTTGTCTGCAATCATGTTGGAAACCCTGGGAATATGCGTTGCTATCAGAAAGCAGTCGGAAGCTACTGCCCATTGCCAAATTCTCATGGCCTCTTGACATGAAGGATAGGACTTGGTTTCTCCTTGTTTGTTGATGTACCAGACTACTGACATGTTGTCGGACTGTATAGCAATTGTCCCTGGCAGAAGGGTGGATTGAAATGCTTGCAACGCTAGAAGCACTGCCCTCAGTTCTAGGACACTGATATGCAGATTGGCCTCTATGTCTGTCCAAGTGCCTTGGACAGTCTTCCCTTGGTAAAGCCCCCCACCCACCCTATCAGGGAAACATCCATGGTCACTGTGGCTCTGGTCTGAAGTGGGCAGAAGGGGCGACTCCATAGCTCTTCGTCTGGCTTCATCCACCACATTAGATCTTGTCTGCATCATTGAGTTATATGTATCTGAAAGGACACAGGATGGTGCAAGGGACACCACTGTGTCAGTAAGAGCCACTGGAGGAGTCTCGTGTAGTCTTGCTAAGGGCACTACAGTAATTGATGCTGCCATGGAGCCCAGGAGTTGAAGAACTGCCCGAGCTGAGACTAAGTTTTGGCAGAATATCACCTGGATTTGGGATCTTATCTTTTGCAATCTGTGGTCCAGAAGAGAGACTAGGCAAGCATGTGTGTTGAAAACTGCCCCTATAAATTCCAAAGTTTGAGAGGGAATCAAGATGCACTTTCTCCAGTTTACTGAGATTCCTAGGGATTCTGCTAGTTTGAGAGTGTAGTTTAAGGCTATCTCCAGTAGATGCCTGGTGGGGGCAGTGAGGAGCCAGTCATCTAAATATGGAAACACCCAGAATCCTTGAAGTCTCAAGTGAGCTGTTACCACTGCCATGCACTTGGTGAACACTCTGGGGGCTGTAGAGAGTCTGAAGGGCAGCTTGCGGAATTGGAGGTGATTGGATCCTAGCCAGAAGCGAAGGAATCTTCTGGAGCGCTTGTCCATTTTTATGTAGTAATACTCATCCTGAAGATCTACTGAGCATATCCAATTGTCTTTCTCCAAAAATGGAAGGATAAACTGAACCGTGACCATCCAGAATTTTTCCTGTCTGACAATTTGTTCAGGATGCTGAGAAATAGAATTGGTCTCCACTAAAAAAATATTCAGTAAAATCCGGATCCTATCTAGTCTGGTGGGACTACTTGGATGACTCTTTTTTGAAGCAGCTTTTGTATTTCTTGAGTTGCTGTTTTCCTTTGACTGGGTGGAACCTCTGGAATTCGTCTTGATGATTTTGGGTAAAGATTGAATGAGACGTCATAACCTCTGGTTATGATCCGCTGCACCCATGAATCTGTAGTTATTGTTAACCAGGCAGAAAGATGCAGGAAAAATCGTCCCCCGACAACTTCCAGAGGAAACTAATCAGGCTGCTCCTCAGGAGCGCTGATTGGGTTGTCCAGATAAGGAATCTCTGGACCCCTGGTTACACGGACCCCCTCTGCCTCTGTAGGGCCGCCTTCCTGAAGTTACCCCTCTCTGCCCCAGGGAGTAAGTTCGCCATGTGTGTCACAGAAAGGACCCTGAGATTTCTTGTGACACATCTTTCCACTCCTCTGGTTCCTAGAATAGGGACGTTGAGGGTTTTGAAAAACGTACACCCATGGCAGACAGGGTCTTGCCGTCCTTCTCACACCTGGCCAATGTGTCTTTTACTTTTGGGCCAAAAAGTGAAGAAGCTTCCACTGGAGCATTCAGAAAGGAAGACTTGAAAGGGTCTGCAAAGTCACAGAGGTGCATCCAGGCATGACGTCTCATGACAACACCTGAACCTGCCGCTCTAGCTGCTACTTCACTAGCGTGGGAAATCAAACGCATGGAGGAGTTAGATATGGATTCCAGGGTAGCAAGCTGCGAGGCAACCTTGTCACATACCTCGTCAAAGACTGCTCTTGCTAAGTTTTCAGAGAGTTTGGAGATTAAGTCTCTCTGAAGCCTAGTGAAATGTGCCAGGTAGTTTAAAGACCTAACAGCAAAGGTCGATGATGTAAAGATTCGCTTCCCTAACCTTTCTACCACCTGAGATTCCCTGTTTGGGTTGGTGGACAGTCTGGCTTTCCTCAGCAAGCTCCTTCTTAGTGGCAGCTGCCACCGCCATAGAGTGTACAGGAAGACCTTTGAACCAGTGTGGTTGTTGCTCGGGAGGGGATAAAATCTTGTCTGGTCTCCATGGGATTGGTTCAATGGTATCAGGACTCTTCCATGCGTACTGCATAATGAGTTGAACCAGCTCATCTGCAGGCGGGGTCACCCAGGAAGTAGAGGGTCAGCATGAAATGCCTGGAGGAATACAGACTCCTCGGAGCAAGGGTTGGTGGACTTCCAGTCACCCCTCTGTTTCAGGATTTCCAGGATGTCTGCAAAGGAGACATCATCGAGGGTGATTGTGGGGACCCCTCCCCTTCATTGTAATCTGTATCCTCAGTGAGGGACTCTTCAGGGGAGTCCACGTGCTTCCTCTTGCACGTCCTCTTACATTGTACCTCTTCAGGGGGAGTTTCTGATGAGGACTCCGAAGAGGGGTCACTCTGCTGTAGGGTATCCTAAGGCTCCTGTGCTCAATGTCCCGATGCGGTTGTCTGTGTCAGCTGTGGCTCAGAGGGAGGACATATTTGGTGTTCCAACGCAGACTGTTTGCCTGCAGAGGCAAGAGCCCTCTCCATCGTCTGGAAAGCAGGTCCACCTGAAGAGGGATGGGAGCCCGGAACTGAGAAGGACAACCTCGGAACCGAAGTCACACCCCGCTCCAACAAACCCATTCACAAGGACAGAGCCCCAAGGGGATGTAGTGCCATCAGGACTCCTGGATCCGTGGTAGACGGGGCTGTAGAAAAGAAATGGTGCCGTACCAGGAACCCCGGAGCCCGCAGTCCAGTCCCAATCCTGAGGATGACCAGGCTCCAAACGAGTCGAAGGCCAAAGGGTTGGATCTGGAACCACAGTGAGATCCACCAGTGGATCCGAAAGCATGGGAACCGTAAAGGGTGTCGGTGCCGAAAACTTCGATGCCTGCAAGGTCAAAAGAGCAGAATAAGATGGGAGTCCGTGGAGATAGACTCCCAAGTCCAGATGTGAAGGGAGTTTTGGAAAGCATAGCAATCCCTCTGGCTGTCAGCAGCTGGTCCACAAGATTCACCACTTCTAATTCTGACAGGCTCCTGGTCGATCTTGTAGATATCCCCGATGGGGAGTCAGGCCGTTCTAAGAAAGGGCAATACTGCTGCCCCAAGAATAGATCCCTGGTGGGGGAGTATCGGGTTCATGCAGAGTGGTCTATTGGCACCACGGTCTCTAGACTGGAGACCTGTATTGCAGGAATGTTTCGTATTGGAACCAACAGGATAAACACTGTAGGCAAGCTTGGTGCCATAGATATGGTTGATGCCATGATCGGTGTCGAGGTTAGAATTTTTAATGATGGCACCAAGGTAGAAATTTGCAGTTTAGACAATATCGGTGCCGTAGACATTGTCGGTGCCGTAACAGATGCCGACGACACAGTTTTTGTAGATGGTACCACAGACGGTACCATAGAAAACAATTTTGGCTCTGGAGCGGACAAAGTCAATTTTGGCACTTTTTTTCTTGGTTCCTGTTTTCTATCACTGGAGTGTGAAGAAGGAACCGAATGCGGTCTCTTTTTTTGCTCTTTTCTAGGAGGTGGTGAGCCCTCCGACACAGAAATAGCCTCTGAGAAGGGCGACTTAAGGAGGTCCTTCAAAATTAACTTATTTTTTTCTCTCATTAAGGGTTCGAGAGCTGAACCCTTGGCAAATGGTACAAGGAGGTTGAAAGATGAGGAACCCCCAAACAATATACACAAGACACATGCAAGTCACAATTTGGCATTCTGCGACCACACACGTCGCACTGTTTGAAACCTGATGTTCCTTTTTTCTCTGACATAGTGCACAACAGTATATCCAACTAACCACAAACAATAAGAGAAAGATAAGAGGAAAGTTTTTATTTTTTTTTTGAAGGAGAAAAGAAAGGGAGGGGGGGAATACCAACAATGGTATTCAAAAATGTACCTCAGAAGGTAAGGGAAAAGGCTGTACCACCAATGACATAGTGCACAACAGTATATCCAACTAACCACAAACAATAAGAGAAAGATAAGAGGAAAGTTTTTTTTTTTTTTTTTGAAGGAGAAAAGAAAGGGAGGGGGGAAATACCAACAATGGTATTCAAAAATGTACCTCAGAAGGTAAGGGAAAAGGCTGTACCACCAATGGTACTTAAGAATTACTGAGAAGGTAGTTGAAACAGAGAGATGAAGAGTGGGTAAACTAACCATAGACTATGGAAAAGTATGTAGATTGAAAAAAGAAGGAAAATTACTCAGAAAGCGGTTTAAATATGAAAAAACTTCAAGTACTTAGCTGAGAGCTGGCTTGACATGGCTTTTTGGCTATGCGGCAACCGAGATCTGAGGTAAAAGTGAGAGGGCACTAGGGTAAAAGCTTAGCTCGAGAGTTTTTTGCTAGCACAAGCTTGTTATAAAACTGACTCGGTTCCAGCGACGGAACCAACACCCATCAGTAGGGAATGAATGAAGATTAACAACATCAGATTATATATTCATTTTCATGTTCTTTTATTATTTATTATTAAATATATTTAAAACTTTTATTGTGGCAGGTCCTTATAGAAAGTATCTAACCTTTGAGAGTAGTTAGATTTGCTTGGTGACCCTGTGTGGGCCACTCCAGAAGGCCTAACTGTTTTGGTCAACTATTTCTATTACAATTACACAGTATAATTGGACATCCTTTAAGGGTCTTAGAGTAGCTGATTGTGGAGTGCCTGGTGGCAGTGATAACTACTTTATACTATGGGCAGAAGAGGGCACAGCAAGTAAATCTGTAACACCCTTTCCCAGGTGTGTGTGTGTGTGTGTGTCAGCTACTTGGGGCAAGGACATGAAGCACTGGGTTCACATAGAAGATACTGGAGGGCTTACTTGGACACCCAGCTGAGGACCTAACCCTACAGCTATACCAGTGGGCAGTCTTATTGGGGGCCTGGAGGGAGACGGACATCCAGACACCAGGCTGAATGTGTTCCCTGTGTGCTTTTAAGGGAAATGGTGCTTGATGCAGCGAGGTCTGCATCTGGAAATACTGAGTGTATCTATTTGTATTCCAAGTGCATGTCCCTCTCCTGTGTCAATGGGGAGGATTCGGGCTCCCTGATTGCTGGCCCAGTGTGGGGACATCACACTCTGTAGTCTTGCAGCTCCTTAACAGCGTTACTCCTCAGTGCAATCACAACACACCAGGGAAATTCTTAACATATTACCTACCTTAAGTCTTCAAAAAAGGTAAGTTAAATTAAAGGGGACTTCAAACCTTTCTCCCTTGGCACAGAAAGTAGCTTAAGAAGCTAAAGCCTTAACCCTCTATACTAAATGATGAGGAATTGTACTAGAGGGCATCTTATACACTGAGAGATATGAAATAACGTCTGTCATTATTCATTGACTGAAACAGACCATGCGTTACGATGGACAGAGCACATCTGAGAGGCAACTTCAGGAGTGTTCTGTAAAATCATGGACAGTTTTAAATTATTACTTGAACTCACATAAAACATTAATACAGTAACAGGTCTATCATCACAATGCACTTTACAAACAATAAGATGAATCAAGGTCTGTACAGTCTGGCATTACTGACCGAATGTAAGGATCTATGATTTACAAGGGACAGGGACAACAATAAGAAGAGACATCAGGGACAGGTAAGAGGTATGCTAGTGTGTTTGTTTGTGGGGGAGTGTGAGAAGAGAGAGAAACAGAGTGAATGGTGGGGACTACCACAAATAAGTGATGATTTGCACTTGTGGTAATTACTGGTGATGCAGAGACATGCAAATTAAGCCAATAATTAGATATTTTCTCATTGCAGCTTACATGTCTCTGAATCTCATTTTCTATGATTGCAAACAGACCTTTTTGGATGCAGCTCTTACCGCTGGTTATATTTTTTTCTGACTCCCCAGGAATATCTTCACAAGGTCATCATGAGTAGGCATGTACCACTGCAGAAAGCATGTGCTTCCATGTTGTTCAAAATGAGCTTTTTAACATTCTCAGTCTTTCTTCTTGGATTTAAAGTGTTAAAGCCAGAGATTAAAAACAAAAATCTGTTCTAGCTCACTTGTTAGAAGATCTAAAAGATGCTAGATTTATGTTTGACTCATACTCAGTTCATGTGGCTCATTTATTAAAGAAATCCTCCACATCTTGCTGAAAAAGTAGGTCTTCGTAACTTTTTCAGTGAGTATTTATTTCTCCGTAGTATCTTGTCAACTAGTTACTGCAGTTTATATATGCCATTATTTTCTTGTGGTACACAAATATTTTGTATACCGGTAAAACAGAATCTTGTCAGTTCTGATGTCAAATTTTTCCTCACGCAGTATAATGTAAATAACAGTTCGTACAATATAACAAGTATTTATTTAGGTTCTATTTACTTTTATAAAGCAGTTAATAGTCCAGTTTCCTTAGACTTGTCTACTGTGTGTGTGTGGCTATATATTTTCTTATTTATTGAATATCCTTATATTTAGACCATCTTATCCAAGATTCCTTTTTTTCTTAAACCATAAAGGTTTAAAGGTTATGGACTGTTGCTGAATAAGTGTTTTACCTCCTTCATTTTTCTGCTACACCTTAGTGTGTGGATTTGACATATACACTCTTCATCTACTACACATGACTTCTATTTTTAAACTTCTAAGATGTATTCTATGTATTTAAACATCTTCTGTAATTGCTGTTAATCTTTGTTTTCAAGTTTTTTTTTTAACTTTATTTGTAACTGTTTCTGTATGGGGCTTTCCCCCTGAACCTCCACTGAAAATGGGCTATCACTCAGTTGGACATACCTGGTTAACAAATGTCAAAATAATTAAATAAAATCTCCACCCTCAACAAGGCTGTGACCGCAAATGAAATAAATCAGATCACGATACTGGCATACAACACGAACATGGGATTTATTCATAAATCATTTATAATAATTTCTACACAGTTGTGAAGGTAAGAAAGGAATGACACGCTAATAACAAGTAGGAAAGTAAAGGAATTCACATTTCAACTGACGGCACAACCTACTCATCTTACTTACATAGCATTCTAACAATATATACAATCAGCTAATCCTTACGACAGTCTCAGCTTAGGTCTTGTCAGTTCATTTCCATAACACAATTCCACAATTCAGAATATCACTTTACATGAGCTGCGTCATGTGCTCTCTACATTCGCTTGTAGAATCCACCTTATGACAGTCTCAGCTTAGGTCTTGTCAGTTAATTTCCATAACACAATTCAGAGTATCACTTTACATGATCTGCATCATATGCTCTTTACATTCTCTTGTACAATCCACCTTATGACAGTCTCAGCTTAGGTCTTGTCAGTTCATTTCCATAACATAATGCCACAATTCAGAATATCACTTTACATGATCTGCGTCATGTGCTCTCTACATTCTCTTGTACAATCCACCTTACGACAGTCTCAGCTTAGGACTTGTCAGTTCATTTCCATAACACAGTTCCACAATTCAGAATATCACTTTGCATGATCTGAATCATGTACTCTCTACATTCTCTTGTACAATCCACCTTACCACAGTCTCAGCTTAGGTCTTAGTTCATTTCCATAACACAGTTCCACAATTCAGAATATCACTTTACATGATTTGTGTCATGTGCTCTCTACATTCTCCTGTACAGTACACACCTTACAAAAGTCTCAGTTTAGGTCTTGTCTGTTCATTTCCATAACTTTATTTGTGTCTTTTGGCTTTTCCCAGTTTGGGATCGCCACAGCGGAACTCCGGTCCGCTAATGATTTGCAGTAGATTTTTACGTACTGGCTTGCCGGGACTAACGCACAACCTTCAACGAAGGAACGCCCATTCACGCATGTCGCTGCACAGAAGACGCTCTAACTGAGAATTGAACGGGCAACGCCTGTGAGGCGACAACGCTACCGCAGCACCATCACCGCAGCAGTTCATTTCCATAACACAATTCAGAATATCACTTTACATGATCTGCGTCATGTGCTCTCCACATTCTCTTGTACAATCCACCTTACGAAAGTCTCAGCTTAGGTCTTGTCAGTTCATTTTCATAACACAATTCCACAATTCAGAATATCACTTTACATGATCTGTGTCATATGCTCTCTACATTCTCTTGTACAATCCACCTTACGACAGTCTCAGCTTAGGTCCTGTCAGTTCATTTTCATAACACAATTCCACAATTCAGAATATCACTTTACATGATCTGCGTCATGTGCTCCCTACATTCTCTTGTAGAATCCACCTTACGACAGTCTCAGCTTAGGTCTTGTCAGTTCATTTTCATAACACAATTCCGCAATTCAGAATATCACTTTACATGATGTGTGTCATGTGCTCTCTACATTCTCTTGTACAATCCACCTTACGACAGTCTCAGCTTAGGTCTTGTCACTTCATTTCCATAACACAATTCAGAATATCACTTTACATGATCTGCGTCATGTGCTCTCTACATTCGTTTGTACAATCCACCTTACAACAGTCTCAGCTTAGGTCTTGTCAGTTCATTTCCATAACACAATTCCACAATTCAGAATATCACTTTACATGATCTGCGTCATGTGCTCTCAACATTCTCTTGTACAATCCACCTTACGACAGTCTCAGCTTGGGTCCTGTCAGTTCATTTCCATAACACAATTCAGAATATCACTTTACATGATCTGCATCATGTGCTCTCTACATTCTTTTACAATCCACCTTACGACAGTCTCAGTTTACGTCCTGTCACTTCATTTCCATAACACAATTCAGAATATCACTTTACATGATCTGCGTCATGTGCTCTCTACATTCTCTTGTAGAATCCACCTTATGACAGTCTCAGCTTAGGTCTTGTCAGTTCATTTTCATAACACAATTCAGAATATCACTTTACATGATCTGTGTCACGTGCTCTCTACATTCTCTTGTAGAATCCACCTTACGACAGTCTCAGCTTAGGTCTTGTCAGTTCATTTCCATAACACAATTCCACAATTCAGAATATCACTTTACATGATCTGTGTCATTTGTTCTCTACATTCTCTTGTACAATCCACCTTACGACAGTCTCAGCTTAGGTCCTGTCAGTTCATTTCCATAACACAATTGCACAATTCAGAATATCACTTTACATGATCTGTGTCATGTGCTCTCTACATTCTCTTGTAGAATCCACCTTACGACAGTCTCAGCTTAGGTCCTGTCAGTTCATTTCCATAACACAATTCCACAATTCAGAATATCACTTTACATGATCGGCGTCATATGCTCTCTACATTCTCTTGTAGAATCCACCTTACGACAGTCTCAGCTTAGGTCCCGTCAGTTCATTTCCATAACACAATTCAGAATATCACTTTACATGATCTGTGTCATGTGCTCTCTACATTCTCTTACAATCCACCTTATGGCAGTCTCAGCTTAGGTCTTGTCAGTTCATTTCCATAACACAGTTCCACAATTCAGAATATCACTTTACATGATCTGCGTCATGTGCTCTCTACATTCTCTTGTAGAATCCACCTTACGATAGTCTCAGCTTAGGTCTTGTCACTTCATTTCCATAACACAATTCAGAATACCACTTTACATGATCTGTGTCATGTGCTCTCTACATTCTCTTGTACAATCCACCTTATGACAGTCTCAGCGTGGGTCCTGTCAGTTCATTTTCATAACACAATTCAGAATATCACTTTACATGATCTGTGTAATGTGCTCTCTACATTCTCTTACAATCCACCTTAGACAGTCTCAGCTTAGGTCTTGTCAGTTCATTTCCATAACACAATTCAGAATATCACTTTAAATGATCTGCGTCATGTGCTCTCTACATTATCTTGTACAATCCACCTTACGACAGTCTCAGTTTAGGTCTTGTCACTTCATTTCCATAACACAATTCCACAATTCAGAATATCACTTTACATGATCTGTGTCATGTGCTCTCTACATTCTCTTGTACAATCCACCTTATGACAGTCTCAGCTTAGGTCTTGTCAGTTCATTTCCATAACACAATTCCACAATTCAGAATATCACTTTACATGATCTGTGTCATGTGCTCTCTACATTCTTTTGTACAATCCACCTTACGACAGTCTCAGCTTAGGTCTTGTCACTTCATTTCCATAACACAATTCAGAATATCACTTTACATGATCTGTGTCATGTGCTCTCTACATTCTCTTGTACAATCCACCTTATGACAGTCTCAGCTTGGGTCCTGTCAGTTCATTTTCATAACACAATTCAGAATATCACTTTACATGATCTGTGTAATGTGCTCTCTACATTCTCTTACAATCCACCTTAGACAGTCTCAGCTTAGGTCTTGTCAGTTCATTTCCATAACACAATTCAGAATATCATTTTACATGATCTGCGTCATGTGCTCTCTACATTCTCTTGTACAATCCACCTTACGACAGTCTCAGCTTAGGTCTTGTCAGTTCATTTCCATAACACAATTCAGAATATCACTTTACATGAGCTGCGTCATGTGCTCTCTACATTCTCTTACAATCCACCTTATGACAGTCTCAGCTTAGATCTTGTCAGTTCATTTCCATAACACAATTCCACAATTCAGAATATCACTTTACATGATCTGCGTCATGTGCTCTCTACATTCTCTTACAATCCACCTTACGACAGTCTCAGCTTAGGTCTTGTCAGTTCATTTCCATAACACAATTCAGAATATCACTTTACATGATCTGCGTCATGTGCTCTCTACATTCTCTTGTACAATCCACCTTACGACAGTCTCAGCTTAGGTCTTGTCAGTTCATTTCCATAACACAATTCAGAATATCACTTTACATGAGCTGCGTCATGTGCTCTCTACATTCTCTTGTAGAATCCATTATTCTTGCCATGCTTTACTCTGTTCCGCAGATGTTCAAATGTAATGTTGTCAAGACGGAGCTACATTCTTTTCACTGAAACTGTTCTTGTTCTTGTAAACATAAGCTTCTTTGTACAGTAAACTCTGTTATGTTCTCAAAGATTCTGGCCAGCTGCAGTCAGCACTTTTTAAAATTAATTATTTTTTAATTTAGTTATTTGTTAACTGGGTAGGTGGACTGGTTAACTGACCCTTTTCAGTCAACACAAAAAGCAAGCTTACTTTTGCTTTACCTTTTTTTTGGTTGCTTACAGTCCAAGTTCATTTAAAGACTCACTGTGAAATACAAGATTCCTTGCAGTTCAGAACCTGAATATAAGAGCTGTGGTCAAGCTTTCCCAAACACATCCAGGGTCTAGCATCAGCTACTTCTTGTTAAATCCACAGCTAGGGTCCTGTTACTCTTAGCAGAGATCCGCAGCATCTTCTGGGCAGGTCCTCTCAACAATCTGTACTCTCCTGTTTAAAAGAATATCTTCATTAAATTATCGTGTATGATATGAACAGTCATACATTTATATAAATGAAAACAAACCATACTGACATAATTAAACACTATACATGACTTATAATCTATCCAGTCACTGTCAGTCAAACATGACATAACTCATTCAAATCCTGCCTTCTTTTAAACCTCATTCCTCTTCTGCATGTATTGTTCCCACAATTCCCATTTTTTCTATCCAATTTGCTCCTACCGTTTTCTACAGATCCAATTTCCCATTGTTTATCTCTGTTATTATATTCACTACTTCTAATAAATTTGGTTTAGACTCTGCTTTCCATTTTCTAGTAACTGATTTTTGGCAGCCACTATAACTGGACTTAGCAAGGTCTTACTATGTCTGTATTATAGCTGAAAAAATAATTTCCTTAGTTACACCAATTTGCTCATCCAGTATCTCTGGCAGTGTAGTCTGAACAGAATCTTTAAAGTCTGCCAGCTCATTAAACTCCCACACAATATGTTCCTATTTATCAGACCTCCAACATTTGCTGCCTACCTAAGGAAAAAATTTTTGGAGTCTACTTGGGGTATAAAATACCTATGTAAAACACTTCCGAGCAAAGATCCTAAATCTTCTAGATGTTCTTGCATATTTGGGAGACATACATATATCTCCCCATTATTTCTTTTTGAATTGCTTATCCAATCTCTCCTCCCAATCCTTTCTAACCTCTTCTAACTGATTCTGATAGTTATGCAATATTCTGTATGCTCTACTAATTATTCCTTTTTAAACAGCAGCTTCTGTTATAGATTCTACTAAAAACTCTACCAGTTCTGGTCTTTTGTTAGGATCCCCTATTTCTTTTTCTTTGCATATATTCTGATATGAATCCTTGTTAGGGAAGGCGATCTCTAGTCTACAGTCCAAATAAATTCCTGGCCTCTTCTCATTCTATTACCGTTCCTTTTCTAATTATTTGATCCCATTACCTCTGTTTTTTGCCAGTTTTCTCCAATGAATTCCAGCCCCTTCTTGCTTACTTTCTGTATCCGTAATTGTAGTCATCCCTATCGGCAGAATCTCCTTTCTGCATTCCCATGTTGGCTTAGTTCTTAGAATACTTTCTACTGCTTTACAAATATAATATTCTGTATGGTTATTGTTATTTTCCTTAAGGATCTGCATCCACAACAATCTCTACTCTTGGTCAGAAAAGCTCTCTCACTGAGAGGCAAGCATCTCTTAACACCAAGTTATTTCAGCCCTTTGTTTAAACACAGCTTTCAGGTGATTCACATCAAACTGAGTCAGTATGCTAAATGTTGTCTACAGATGTAACCATTAGTTCCTTCCATAAATATATGTTGTATATCTGGAAATTAAAATATAGTTTCTGATATTCTAATATACCAAAACAGCATTTCTGATATCCGAAATAGTTAAAATGCCACAATGACCCCACTTCCAGCACAGAATCCCCGGTTCCCTATTAGAAAACCGAAGACGCATTCTTTCGAATGCATCTTGGTCGAACTCAAAAGCCTGAAACAGCAAAATATCGAAGCGGCTTTTAAGCGAATTCTTTCCCTGGGAAAGAATTTGCTTGGCTGCTTCGTTACTTTGCTGTTTTCGGCACTGTAGTGCGGTCATGGAGTTGGTATATTTAAGTAGGGGGGGTGGAGGGGCGAAGCCCCCCACTTAATGTAATGCTTAAACTATTTTATTTTATTTTTTGTTGGAACAGCAATTTTTTTCCCTGGTAAAAAAAATCACTGTTCTGAACGAAATTCTAAGCTTCCGCTTACATTGGGTCGATTAATCACCGTTCGCTTTTTTAAGCGTTTGGTGATCTAATATAGACCCGAATCCCCAGTGCTATACTGAATGGGACATATTATGGGATTGGGATAACCTATCTGCTTTTCTATTACTACGAGATCTATCTATGATGGTGAAGAAAAGCCCACCTATACAGTCTGGTGTAACCAATGTAAGGGTGCATGGTACCGGATCCAAAATGGCCGCATCACCAGTATCTGATCCAGGCTCTCAGCTCCTCCCTTACCCATAATGCTCCATGTCTCCTTCCTCCCTTCAGATCGAGTTTGCTGCCCTATACCTAGCATATACCTGACCCAACAAGACCTTAGCACAATTGGCATTACACAAACCTGAGCCAAAGCATGGCTTAAGGTATCCCCGATCAGAACATCTTCCACTCATATAGCCAGTATCACAGTAACACGGTAGGGGGAAGGAGGGGGGATGGAAGAAGACAAATGAAGTACAACTACTCAGATGGAACGTTATGGTGAGTACATAACTTCTTTATCTGAAGTAGTTTAATTAATTTGGTCCTCAACCTGTGGGACAGAGTCCCCAGCTACTTTGCACCTGGGAGGCCCTCATGGAAGGATATTCCAGAGCACAGTGGAGCCAAAAGATGCCTGTTCCTGGAAAATACATCCATTTTGTAATGAAAAATGAAGGTATGAGATGAAGACCATGTAGCCGCTGAACAAATATCATTCAATGATACCCTAGACCAGAAGGCCGCTGAAATAGCCATGAATCTGGTATAATGTGCTTTTACTCGACCTGGCGGGGAAAGTCCCCTAACACAGTATGCCTGTAAAATGCACTGGGTGATCCACCGGGCAATTGTAACCTTAGATATTGGTTTGCCTAGGAAGGATCTTGAGTAAGAAACAAAACTGGTCAGATTTTCGAAAGGCTTTTGTTCTGTGCAAATAGAGCCATAATTGTCTATGCACATCTAGCAAGTGTAACTTATATTCTCCTTTGTTTTGGAAATTTGGAAAGAAGACTGGGAGATTGATTGTCTGATTTATATTTGCTTCTGACACCACCTTCGGAAGAAAGGAGAGGTTGGTACACAAAGATACCCTATCCTTGTGAAAGATAATGTAAGGAACCTTGATAGACAGAGCTTGGAGTTCTAACACTCTCCTGGCAGAGGTAATGGCAACTAAGAAAGCTGTCTTCTAAGATAGATACTGCAAATCCACTGAAGCTGCAGGTTCAAAGGAGGGGAGACTAAAGCCTGAAGCACTAAAGTAAGGTCCCACGGTGGTGTAGGATCCTTCACCGGGGTCTCAGGAGAAAGGTACCTTTAAGGAAGGTCTTGCAAAGTTTAGCTGAGACCAAGGAATTCAAGTTTTCCCCCACATGAAAATTCGAGATAGCGGCCAGCTAGACTTTTGACAGTGGAAGGACTGGCACCCTGGTAAAAAATGCTCGCCAACAACTCCAATACCGCAGATACTGAAAAAGTAAAAGGATCCAATGCTTGCTGCGAAGCCCATATTGCAAAACGTTTCCATTTACTATGGTATACTCTTCTGGTTGAAGACTTGTGAGCTGCCACTAGAATACTTTTAACTGGAAAAAATAAACCGGGAGAGCTAATAATCATGGGAACTGGAGCAGCCAAGCTGTGAGCTTCAGACTGACCAAGTCTGGATGACGGATCCCTGAAGGATGGGAAATAAGATCTGGAACAGGATCCAGAGTCCAAGGTGGAACTACTAGGTAAGACCAAAGGGACGGGAACATAACTTTGTGAGACCAGAATGGGGCAATGAGGATCCCCAAGCTCCCCAGCCTGTGTGCTTTCTGAAGAAACTTTGGTATCAAGGGCAGAGGTGGACAAGCATAAAGTAGACCGGGAGGCCAACCATGAACCAGAGCATCTCTGGGGGCTTCCCCCTGAGGGAGGTTCAGAGCAAGGAACTTGCTGCATTTCACGTTGGAAGCACATGCAAAGAGACTGCAGTAAGGCCGACCCCACTTTAGAAAGATCTGCTCTGCCACTGAAGGATTCAACGATCACTCATAAGGCATCGGCATCAGGACAGACCTGTGACTAGCACTTGCTTTAAAACCTACTGGAAAGCACTAGGAAGTCTAAAACTGATACAAGCACTCAACTCTCCTTGTTAATAAGGAGAAATTAATTGTACGCACTAAACAGCCTATAACTGCAAAGTACCTTGCTAAGGTAAGGGAAAACAGCTCTTGTACTTTACAAAAAAAAGGAACCAAACCAAGCATGTGCAAGGGTCAGCTCCCAGTGTTTTCTCCTGTCCACCTGGTGAATCTAGGCATACTGGGGCAATGCAGCAATTGCATCATGTATACAGACAACCTCTCCTCCTACCACCCAACACTACAACCTGCGAGAGATGCACTTACATAGCCCAACTGGAAGCAAAGCTCTCTCCACCTAAGATTGTGCTAGACAGTCAAGAGGAGAAGGTTAACACCTGCACTACACCTCAAGCAACACATAGCCTTTTTAAACCCACACCACCAAAACCAAGCATAGCAACACTAACCCACATATATGGAGGCCCTTAACATTAACCTGCCCAAGCAACAAGGACCTCCGAAGCTGAAACGCAAACAAACACCAATCACAACCAAAGTGTCATATAGCTCACAACACTAGTGTGCCACCCAACAGCCCCTATGGCACGACAACGTACCCAACACTTTAGTTATAAGTGACTCCATAGTCAGGCACGTTGATGTCCCACTCACCAGGCTGAACAAGGAGAAAATTACAGTCAGCTGCCTGTCGGGTGCCAGGATCCACCACATAACGCATGCACGCAAGTCACTCCACAAGTACAAATATGACTCTGTCATTGTCCATGTTGGAGTGAATGACTTGAGACATACCTCCCTGGACTACATGAAAAGAGACATGGAAGAGCTCTCGGATCATGTGGCCCAGGCAGGTATGACCCTAGCCCTGAGTAGCATCCTGCCTTCACCCAGAATGATACCACAGTATAAGGACAAAATGACTGACTTCAACAATTGGCTAAGCTTCTGATGTCATTCAAAGGGGATCCAGTATCTGTCTTCCTGGGACAACATGATCGACAGACCACAATGCTTTGCCAGACATGGTCTGTATCTGTCGTCCCAGGGATTCAGATTACTGGCTAAGGCTCTTGCCACCCCTATAGTGCCTTTTTTAGGCAAAGTTCAAAGGACAAAACCACCACCATAACAGGTACAAGCATGCAAAATCTGAAGGTAATCCTACTTAATGCTAGAAGTCTAAACCTCAAAATGCCCTCTCTCGAGGCACTCCTAAAAATGGAGAATATCGATATCTGTGCAGAAACTGAGACCTGGTTCAAGGCTCCAGACAACACCCCTGCAATACCAGGCTACAACTTTTACCACACTTTTCGGCCACCAAACCAGGACTGAAACACTAAAGGTGGAGGAGTGTCCATATTCACCAAGGATATTCACAACACCAGGCTAATTGCCCAACACAATGCGTCTGAAATTCTCCAGGTGCAACTAACACTAGGCAAGACTCCAATCCAAATTGTAGCTTGCTACAGATCCCCCACCATGCCCCAAGATTCTCACTATACCTTTCTAAACATAATGGAAAATATTAAGATACAACCAAACACCCTAATACTGGGTGATTTCAACTACCCTGCCACTAACTGGAAAAACTACTCATGTATCAACACCTTTGCCTAACGGTTCTTGGAATTCATAAATTCCAACTCCATGGATCAACTAATCCTTAGTCCCACAAGGGGCTCCAATATCCTAGATCTGGTCATTACCAACATGGGAACTTGATGCTCCATACCTATGGTCGCCCCCTCGTTGGTCAGGTCTCACCTTAAGCTAATCACCCTTGACATCCACATCTCACTCCCACCCCCCAGTAAGGAAACCTCCGTAAAAAACTTCTCCAAAGCCAACTTCATGCTACTCAAGTCAGAAGTGACAAACTTCATGACACCCATGCAGACGGGAACTGAAAGTTCGACTGCTGAATCCTACACTAAGACACTGTACAAGCGCATTCACTTGTGCATGAATTGTGCCATCCCCAGTAGAACCAAGATGCTCTCCTCCAAAAAAAAAGGAAGCCAATCTGGTGGTCCCTTGCCATAAACAAACTTTACAACAAAAGGAAGAAACTGTTGTAGAAAAGAGGAAAATCCCAGGATGCAAAAATCTCCCTTACCAGCCTCAGTAAGAAGCTGAGATCCCTCATAAAATCCTCCAAAGCTAGTTACGAAAATAAAATTGCCAAAGATTCCAAAGACAACCACAAGGCATTCTATACCTATGTCAAGAATTTAAACGGCAATGCTCAGATCTGCTCTGAGCTACAACAGAATGGCATTAAATATACTGATTCCAAAGATATTGCCAATATCCTGGCAGATCGATTCAGTGCTAACTTCACCCCCCTCTCACCCCCTAAAGAGCCAATTTCAATACCGAAAGATTGCCAAATTCCAGTAATAATGGCCACACGGGTAAATAACGCACTCTCCAAAGCTAAGAATACACCATCCATGGGACCAGACAAGATCCCAGGCTGTGTACTACATGAACTGGCACCTCACCTAAGTGTCATGTTCAATCATAGCCTCACCTCAGGCTTCGTGCCCATTGAGTGGCGCACAGCTACAATTATCCCACTCCACAAGGGGGGATCCACCTTGGATCCCAGGAACTACCACCCCATCAGTCTGATGAGCCTGATCTACAAGGCCATGGAACGTATTATCATGGAACTTATAAACAAAAACATTGGCAACCTTCAAACACTAGACCCCACACTTTATTGGATTGGTGAAGGGCCAATCTTGTCTTCTGAACCTGAATGACTTCTTCGAATCAGTCTCCAGAGCCATGGACAAGGGTAAGGTGGTCCACATAGCCTATCTGGACCTTGCCAAGGCCTTTGACACCATCCCCCACTCTGGAATCATAGATAAACGTACTAAGATGGGCATTAATCCCTACATCACTCGATGGATTGCCAACTGGCTTACTGACAGAACCCACACTGTAAAAGTAGCCGACTCCAAATCCACCTCCAGACAAGTGACAAGTGGAGTACCTCAGGGTTCAGTCCTGGGACCGCTCTTGTTTGGCATCTACTTCTCTGAAGTACAGGCAACACTAAGGGACTCTGGCTAACAAAGTTCGCAGATGACTGCAAACTGGGAGCCATTATTGAATGTGGATATTCTACAAAAGAGCCTTACAGAAAGACATACTTGGTGCCAGAGCCATGAGCTCAAGCTCAATACCAAGAAATGTATAGTTATCCCCTTTGGGAAAAAACATGTACCCGTGAATTACCACATAGGTGGCAGTACACTAAACACCGAAAGTGTGATAAAAGACTTAGGTTAACAGTGGTCTCACCTTCGATAACCACATCGCCACAACAGTCAGGAAATCCTTCTATGTGGCACACCTCATCACTAAGAGCTTTTTATCCTGAAAAAAGGAGGTCATTGTTCCACTGTACTCATCCCTCAGTAGACCCATTATAGAATACAATGCCCCATTTGGTATGTACCTCTCAAGACATCTGCAACAACTGGAAAGGCCGCAGAAATACCTCACTAAAAGAATCACAGGCCTAAAGCAGATGCATTATGCTGACCGTCCTATGCTGAATGTCTAAAAAAACTCCACCTATACTCTGTCGCATATCGTCTACTCAGAGGCGATCTCTGCTTAACATACAAGGCCATGTCAAACCCAGAGTTGTTGGACATGCTACACTTAAAGAAATCCCAATCCCTCAGAGACACACGCTCCAGGGATCTAAACCTTGTCATCACAATGAACAAAACATGCTGGAGGGATAGATTTCTGACCCAGAGACTCCCCAGACTCAGGAATATACTGCCCATATATGTCAAAGCGCCTCTTTGGCCCTCTTCAAAAGGAACCTTGATGATTGGATGGGAGATAGGAAATTCACCCCGGGGATCACGTCAGTCGCCCTGCTAGAGAGGGGTCCAGGGAAATAAATACTGTGGGAAACAATAGCCAGGGAATTGTTATGCTAGGCTCGTATAGGCCCTAGGGTCGATAGCCTAGTACCAACTTATGAACCTATGAACCTGCTCAGCCTGTCCACCAAAATGTTGGACCTTCCCAGAATGTGCGTTGCCACCAGAAAATGACTGGTGGAAATCGCCCATTCCTATATTCTCTTGGCTTTGTGACAAAGGGGGTAAGATCTGGTTCCCCTCTGTTGATATACCAGACTACTAACATGTTGTCTGTCTGAATAGCAATTTTCCCTAGAGGAAGATGGGCATGAAGTGCCTGCAATGCGAAAATCACCTCTCTCATCTCCGGGACATTGATATACAAATTGGTCTTGGATGAGGACCACTTGCCTTGAATTATCCTGCCCAAGCAATGCCCCCCCCCCCAACTGGGAGATGTCCATGGTCACCATGGCCTTGGGACAGGGTCAAAGAAAGGGACGTCCCCTGACTAAATCTAGGGAATGAATCCACCACCAAAGAGAGTCTTTGCACACTCGAAGAGATTCATACTGGTTGAGACAAAGGCAGATCTAAAAAAGAGACCACTGAACAACAAGAGTCCACTGAAGAATCCGCATATGAAGGTGTGCCAAGGGTAGAAGACTGATCCTGGCCACCATCGACCCTAGTGCCCTCATAACTGTTTCTGCTGTCAGAAATTGGACTTGCAAAATGTACAGCACGTGTAGCTTCAGGCTGTGTATCCTGTCTGGAGTAAGGAACACTTTCATCTGGATAGTGTCCAACCGAGCCCCAATGAAGGTCTGAAATGGGCTCAGCGATGATTTGTTGAGATTGATGGTGATGCCCAGTGTGCGAGCTAAAGATAGGAAATAATCCCTGGCCTGCCAAAGTTGATGCTTGGAGGGGGCAGCAAGTAGCCAATCGTCCAGGTAAGGAAAGACCTGTATGCCCTGAAGCCCCAGGTGAGCTGCTACTACTGCCATCACCTTGGTGAACACCCTGGGGGCTGTGGTGAGACCAAAGGGAAGGGCTCTGAACTTATAATGATTGGCTCCTAGCTGGAAGCGGAGGAAACACTGAAAGCGCCTGTCCATCTTCATATAGTAGTATGCGTCCTGATGGTCTATTGAGCACATCCAATCGTTTGCCTGCAGGTAGGGCAGGATGGACTGAAGAGTGACCATGCAGAATTTCACCTTGGCTACTGACAGGTTCAAGGTGGCTAGATCCAGAATGCGTCTTAGGTCCCCCGTTTTCTTTGGCATTAAAAAGAACCTGGAATAAATGCCTGATCCAGACTGGTCTAGGGGGACAGGCTGGATGACTCATTTTCTTAGCAGCTTTTCTATCTCTAGTGCTGCTTCCTCCCTTTGTGCAGATGGGACGTCAGGGAGGTGCTTCGGTGGTAGCAGTGGTTAAGTGAATGAGATGGAATAACCTCTGGATATGATTTGCAACACCCAACAGTCTGTTGTTACAGACTCCCATGCCGATGGGTGTAGTGATAGGCTCCCCCCGACTGCCTCCAGAGATGAGCAGCAGCCCTTCAGAGCTGCTGCATGGATCTATTCGAGAATGGTTCTCGGGACACAAAATCCCTTGAACCCCCTATTGCTTCTACGGCGCTGTCTGTCATAACCCCCTCTGCCTCTGGGGGAAGGTGAGTCCTGAGTGTCCCAGGAAAACACCTGAGACTTTCGGAAACACATATTCTTCGTCCCTCACTGATTCATGGAAAAGGATCTTTGAGGGGAGGAGAAGCAGATCCCAGTGTCAGACAGTGTCGTCCTGTCCTTCTCACTCTGGGCCAAGGTCTCTTGAACTGACTTCCCAAAAAGGGAAGAACCGTCATATGGGGCATTTGTGAATGATACCATTAAGGGTTCTGAGAATTGACAAAGCTGAAGCCAGGCATGCCGCCTGATGGCAACGCCTGAACCGGCTGCCCTAGCACTCCTTCTGTAGCATGGGAGAGGAGGCGCATGGACATATTTATTACTGCCTAGAGAGTGGCCATCTGAGTGGAGAAAGTCTTCTTGTCCACCATCGACATGGACTCAGGGGTTGACTCCGCGATCTCCTTGACCAAGTCTTACTGAAGCTGAATTACATGTGCCATGTCATTCAGTGCTCTCACAGAGAAGGTCATTGAAGCGTACACTCGCTTCCCAAATTGGTCCATTGCTCATGACTTTTGGCCTGGAGGATGGACTGAAGAGCTCTCCTGTGTCAGCTCTTTCTTCGTGGCCAGTGCCACCACAATAGCATCAACCAGGGACCCCTTGTTCCAATATGTCCTGTCTGAGGGTGGGCTGAGGATCTTATCAGGGCACTTGGGGATGGGCTCCACCATGTCCGGCTCCTTCCACACCTGAGATGTTATCAGATCCACTAAGGGATCTGCGGGAGGGACACACCCATGAAGTAGATGGTCCTGTGCCGAATGCCTGAAGGAACACTGACTCGTCTGAGTTTGGTTTTTGGGCAGACCACCCCCCTTTTAGTGAAGGAGTTCCATAATGTCTCCAAAGGAGACATCCTCGGGGGGGGGGGACCTTCCCCTTCCTCTAAATCAGTGTTTGAGGTGAGGGACTCTGGTCAGGAGTCCAGGTGCCTCCTCTTACACGTTCTTTTGTGAGGAACCTCCTCAGTGGGACTATCTGGGGAGGACCCACAAACATCCGGCTGCTCTCTCACTAGAGCTTCCTGAGGCATGCCAAGCACAGGCTGTCCCTGAGACGATAAGATGGTCGGGACCACACCATAAGCAGAGAGAGTCAGGACGGAGCCAGAAGAAGAGATGGTCAACGGTCTCGACGACATCAAGAGAACCCTCTCCACCACGTCAAAGGCCGAAGGAGACTGGACCTCCTGAGCAGTACCCATAAGGGCAGATTCCCCTCTGACCCAACGGGGGAGACAGAACCGAGACTCCAGGAGCCGAGATACTGAAGGGGATACTGCGTTCTGACACACTCGGAGCCGACAGCACCCCCTCGAATCCGACCCTGAGGCTACGGCTCCAAGAGCTCAGATCCAAACCGGTCAGATCCGACACACTAAAGGCAATGGCCAGTGTCGAGGTACAAGGTACTGTCAGTGCCAACCCCTCGACCCCGAGGGTCCTTGGATCCAGGGGCTCTGAAACAGTAGGCCGGATAGGAGAAGGAGTGATTGTGAGCTCCCAAAGTGAGAGGGGGCAGGCAAGACCCCCATCTGAATTTGGGTGCAGATAAACCTCTGCATCATCTTATCCATCTCCGCTTCGCTTAGGCTCTGGGTCGAAATAGGTCTAGTCTTCAGCGGCAGACTAGTCAGGACTAAGCGATCAGGGGCCACTTCTTTGGCCTATCTTTCTTAGGCTTCTCCCTCTCCCGGAACCTCTTGACGGGAATTTGAGTCCCAGAGACTGTGGGAGAGGTAGAAGGAGATGCCACAGCAGAGGTAGAGGGCGTAGCTGCTACCACCTCCAAAGACGGAAGCAGGCCCTTTAAGATAAGTTTATCCCTCCTGTCCTTGAGCACCCTGGGATTAAACCCAGCACAGACAGGACAGGAGGTTTGCAGGTGGGCCGCTCCCAAACACACTACGCACAGAGTGTGGCCATCGGCTGGGGAAAGCTTATGGCCACTGTGACACCTGTCCACTGCCTCAGTAATCAAGGAGACTCAATCCTCACCACTAGTACAAGTGGGGGGTGTCCACAGTGGGAAGGATAACAAGTACACACACAGTGATGTACAATTTCCCTTAAGAGCACACAGAGATCACAGTCAGTCTGAGGTTGTTTTCTCCCTTTCTCTCCAGATCCCTAATAAAACTCCAACTGGCACAGCTATAGAGTGGGGTCCTTAGCCAGGGTCCCAAGTCAAGTCCTCCTAGCACTCTCTCTGTCCAACAGCACTCTCTCTGTCCAACCAGTGCTTCGTGTCACTGCCCAAGTAGCTGTCACACACACACTTTGAGATAGGAGTTAAATACAACCACACAGACACTCCCTGGGAAGGCTGGCACAGGTTCTCCAGCTATGCCCCCTTCTCTCCAGACTATAAGGTAGAAATCACTGCCACCAGGACCCCTACTTTTCGGCTATTCTAAGGTCCTTCCCAAAGGGTGACCAATTTCACTGTGTAATATTACTGATATCCAAATAGTAAGTGTGACTGAGAAGCAAGACTACTGGATTGGCTTAGTACAATATCAATAAATACATGCAAATATTCTACAAATTAAATTATCTCTATACAAAACAGCCACAGTTGAAAGGTTTAAAAATATTTAATAGTAAATAATAAAAACACAAGACAAATCTTCTCAATTCAACACAGTGCTAGTCAAGAGTTCAGAAATCACAGGAAAATGATTAAAATAATACTGTAGAATAGTCTGATATAAATATAGAAAACAGCTAGACTAAATCTGACTAAATTCCTATCTAACTCTAAGAGTAATCACAGTTCTAAATAAACTTACATACAGAGCAAAGGCAGAGTACTGATGATATTGTCTATTCTGAAGACAAATGTGAAAATGCTATTTCTTCTTAATGTCCTTAAATTGATAACACAATACTGCTTCACGTTACATCATTCTTAACACTTCTCTGGTTTCCCGGGCTAACAGAAACTCAGAATTTACATTTCATTTTGTAATGTGCAGCTGCAGGAGGCCACAGCAATAAAAGACATTGTATATGCAAAATCTAGCAATTAACTCTGGTCTCAAAACAATAGAAGGAATGTCTTAGCCTAGACATCTCGTCTCCGAGCTCTGAGATCAAACAGTCATAGAATGCTTGACTTATCAGCTTTCTTCCAGCAGAGTGCACTGTGGTTACATTTTTGAAGTTCAACATTTAACACAGTTTTCTTACATTTGTGAACAAGCCTGTGGATTACATTAATATAATTTTACAATGACACAGAATTATTTACAAAATTCTATCTAGCTAGGCTGGAAGCCTTCACATATCGTCACAGCCGCACTCTGTGCATTTTCTGAAACCCTGTTTAGGAGTCTCGAACATGACTCTAAGCATGCCCAGAAAAACACTCACACACACGCTCTTACTAAAAGGATAGAAAAGTTAGAAAAAAAGAGGACGTTTTTTTTTTTTACACGACGACTGTGCAGGGAAGTGAAAGAACGGTAAGAAAGAAAAATAGGAGAAGAACAGAGCGAAAAGTATCCAAAAAACCCACTTACAACAACCAACGATCAGCTGAGAACCCAGACCACAATGGTAGCTTTCCAGCGGCAAATGAGATCTGAAGGGAGGAAGGAGACAGGGGGCATTATGGTTAAGGGGAGGAGCAGAGAGGTCAGATTAGATGCTGGTGATGTGGCCGTGTTGGATTTGGTATGGATCTGTAACCCACAGGTTGAAGACTAAATTAAGTAAACTACTTCAGATCTATTTTACAATATGCAGTTTTCACTCAACATTATTCTAACATTTTCCTTCATGAATTTTTCAGAAAACTTTCCTCCTAGTGTTTCCGTGGCATGTCATGCTCATTCAATATGGTCAGTCACAAAAGGATTGGTTTACTTCCATCCAGGTATACATCTCTTTTATTACTTTCATGGGTTGCATTCTGCTGAAATGTGCTTTACAGAAACCTTCCCTCTAAGGGCCTCTGTGACATGTTAGTGTCATAAAGGCATGGGTTCAATTCCATTCAGGTGTATTTCTCGCTCTCTTTTTTTTTTTTAGCTATCACAGGTTGCACTCCCCTAAAATGTGTTTTTTAGAAACCTTCCCTCAGTCAGCTTCCATGGCATGACGTACTAGTGCAACAATCTAGAGAATAGGTCACAAAGGGATGGGTTCAATTCCACTCAAGTCTATATATTTCTTTCCTTGCCATAGTGGGTTGTTTTCCCATGAAATATGTTTTTAGTAACTTTTTCTCCAAGTGCTGCTGTACCATGCCTTGATAGTGCATTGGTTTAGTGAACATCTATTACAAAGGCATGGGCTCGCTTCCATTCAAATGCATCTTGCTATAACTGGTTCAGCTTCCCTGAAATGAAACATTCCTATCATCAGGTTGTAAATTTGGTAATGAAGGTTAGCTCTTTGTCCCCTAATTTATATATGGATTTGCATACCTTTGTTGAGCTGCGACTATGAGAAATATGAACCCCTATCCCACCTCCATCCCACTCATACCTTAGTAGCTTACCTTATGCTGTACCCTCTTCTTGCTTCCCCTTTTCATGTCTGTCCCATACTCCCCATTTCCAATCTGTAAGACAGATAAATTGACAGAAACACATATGCCCATCAAGGGCTTACAAAAACAAACAAAAAAAATCATCTTTCCACAGTCACACATTGTGTGACAGTTGGCAGAAAGCAATGTTGATGGCTTTTATTATCACAGTGGAATGGCACTCCACATCCTATGACATTACCAGTTTAAAATAAAACATAGAAGTGTGCAATTAATGCCTTTATTCCAATTCCTTCAATGGCTCAATATACATCATGTACTTATTTTTGCTGTGACGATGCAGTGGATGTGGGTTTTAAATTCCCTGGATGTTGCATGCTGTTTTACAGCATTCAGTTTGGAGTCTGCACAACTGCTATATTTCCCTAATGTATATGTTTTATGAACATTTTTACTCTGACTGCTGCAGCAGCTGCTCTTGCTAACAAACTGTGGTTATTCTGGCATGTGGATGGCATTACTGGATGGACTTCCCTGAGGGTATCATATTTTATTTATTTAAAGACAATAACATTATAGTAACTGTCCACTGCTCACATGCTGTTGTCAGGACTGGTGCAGGCCAGTACATCATGTCACTTTATCATATCTTACCTCTTGTGTAGATTTCAAAATATTCTACATTCACATATTGTCAAACCACCCTCTCCTTTCTGCTTTTCTATCAAGTATTCATTGTGCACCTCCCTTTGCACTTTTCTGTCCATCTCCGTGGATGCTTTTGCTAAAGTATAACCTTTACACCATCCTCAGCCATGACTAATGAAACATGTGCGAGCACACTCACAACAACCAGAGATGCTCAAAGACCATCATTGTTTACCTCTGCGGCTTGAACTTTACTCTGTCCACAAGGTGAATTAACATGCTATAGTAGTGGGACTGAGCTGTGAAAGTGACAAGGATCTACTCATCGTGCACACTGGTTTGGTTGTATTGCATTTATGATTAACCTGTCTGCTCTGTGTGTGCAATGTAAATAACGCTGCTTGGATGCAATCATGGAAGCAACTTTTATAAATCCCAGGGAGACTCTTCTAGTCATGTCTCCAACTAAAGCTGCAGTGTAGTGTCTAAAAAGGAAGATTAAATTCCAAACAAATCAAACAAAATAGCCTTGTAAAGTACTCTAGATATGGAAGACCACTGAAGAACAGACAAATGTGTATATGGGTATGTATCATATGAGCGAATCGCACAAACTGTGAATGCACATAATATCGAACGTACCAGACCTTGAAGTGCTTTTTCTGAGATCGCGGTACAGCAAAGAATGAGATATTTGCCCTTTCCTCACTGAAGTGCAATCTCAGAGTGGGAATATATATTTAGCGGGGGGTGCAGCCCCCCACAATAGGTAGTTCATGGTCCGGTACATTCGATATTATAAGCGTTCGCAATGTGTGTGATTCGCTCATATGATATAGACCCTTGTATACAACAGCTAATTAAGATTGTGATTCACTCATGATATAGACCCGTGTATACAACAGCTAATTAAGATTCTAAGGACACCCCATTCTGTGGCATACATAATCAAGCCCTGACAGCATCTTTGATGACTTAGGTTTGAACAGAAGCTCTGGCTCCAGAGCAGCCAGGAAGTGGAGGACAGAAGTGAGCAACTGATACCAATTTACCCACCTTGAGATGAGAAAGATACAATTTCAGTCAGCCAGTCATATTATAAAAGCAGAGGCTTGGACAGCAGTGAAAATAGCAAGCACTGGAGTCGTCATCTTAGCTCAGCCATCCCAAGCTACACATAATAATCTTCAGTAACCTGTGGGTGGTACCACACATACGGAGGGAGGCTTTAGGAGGATGTGTTGTGATCCTAGTGTTTAAGTCAGCCAGCAGCAACAAGTCAAGACCTCAACAGAAATGAGCTCAGTAAGAGCACAAACTGCATGCATGACTGCTTAGACAATGGCCCCACCAGTCAGCTCTTGCTGCACTGCTGGTTAAGTACCCTAAGAAAAAAATGCAGTCTAGACTGATAAAGGAAAGGTCAATGTTCAACAGATACAGAGACAAAAACATATAGAAAAAAACATGACTCTAATGAATGAAACATGTAAGTTACTGAACTGCCTTTTAATTGTGCACAATGTACAGTTGTGTGAGTAAACTTACCATAACAGAAAATGTTTGCATGATCTCTGCTGCACTAGCCTACGCTATATTTGTTATACCCTGCCAAGGATATAACAGCCTGGCAGCTTCCAAACCTTCAGGGCACCTTCCATGTACCCAAACCTTTAGTTAGCTTGAGCTAAGCAGACTAAAGTTAAGTTTGGTGTCAGTCTAAATTCCAAATTAGTACTAGGCTAACTGCCCTTGCAAGCCATTTTAAGCCTAGCCAATTATCCCTTGTGAGACTCAAACCCTGTACCTTGTGACCTTAACCATTAAGCCACCCTCCCAACCTCAGAGCATTCATGCCAACAGAGTAAGGGGAACCTAAAAAGCCATGAAAAGGACAATGCTATCAAAATAAACAAAAATGTCAACACTCTGACATAAAACACATACAATAATGGGGGGGGGGTGGACAGAGCTGTTACTGCAACAGTGATCATTTGAACATCTATTATAATTGTACATTCACTTACACAACTATGCTATGTTCTTCATACTGATCACTGCAGCAGTAGCCTAAACTAAATGGGTAAATTACCATAGCTTACAAAAACTGGAAGGGGAAAGGATGAGGGTCCATGAATCCCTGCAGAATGGTTCAAGCAAAGCCTGTCCTAGAAATGGAGGAAAAATCTAGCTTATACAGCTTTGTAAAAATATGCAACAAGGACTATGTTTCTCCCTTCTGGAATATCTATAATCTAAAGCTTTCCAAAAACCCACAGATGAAGCCAAGGCTCTAACAGAATGAGTATTGTCTTTGCCTGGAATAGTTTTGTTTTGGGGAGTGAAACAAAAATAAATAACCTGAGACAACCACTTGGAAAGAGTGTGTTTTAACACAAGCTGGCCTTTTCCTATGTTCACAAGAAATGAACAATTGATCAGGTCTGAAACATTTAGTTCTTTCAAGTTAGTACCAGAATTGTCTAACATCCAAGGCAAAGAGTATCCTTTCACCCTAATTTTAAGGAACAGGGAGATGGATATTTTCGCTTAAGGTAAACCAAGACACCACTTTAGGCACAAATGCAGGATTAGTTCTTAAACAGACCATATCTTTGTGGAAAATGAGATACGGCTGACCTCGTCATCCTGATGAGTTGGATGAAATGAAGAAGTTAGTTCTAACACAAAGTTAAGACTTCTTATGCAATGCTCATTTCAAAACATCTGCACAGGAGGATGCACTGACAGAGAGGGATCCAATGGTAAACATGCTGAAATGGCCAACAAAATAATTTTGACTGAGGAGTAAGACAGGCTGCAGATTATTAACTCATACAAATATTGCAGAACTACAGAAACACTAACCCTGAATGGGTGACTTCTTTACTTGGCACCAACTAGAGAACCATTTCATTTTGCTAATACAGGATGTTTTAGCAGTTAATTTTCTTACTTCCATTAATCATCACAAAGTACAGTTGTGTAGGTTGCACTTACCCATAACAATAGTGAAAATTTCTACAGAACTTTCTTGCCCATACGCAGAGAGAAAAGCCTAACAATCCTGAACATATAAAGTAAAAACACACATAATCCTACTTTATATCCCAACTACACTATCTACAAGAGCAGTAGAATGGAGGATGGGTGCAGCCACTGCAATAGTAAGGAATTCAAACATTTACTGTTATGTGTACAGTTTTCCAAGTCAAAAACATTAAATCAGCTTGATGCGCAGCTTCAAAAGGTGACAATCCATTTCTTCTGCACATGGTTAAAACTTTAAGGCAGAGCAAACTGTTTAAGGGAGGTTTCAAGTGTAAAACTCCTTTCATAAACTGTTTCACAACAAACAGAGAAAAGGAGGATCCATATGCAGACATGCAAAAATGGCTGCAAGATGAACCTTCATACAGGAATAAGGGAGGACAGAGGAAAGTAGCTCACACAAATATCTGAACATCAGTGGTACAAAAAGCCCTGATGGGCCACTGGTTATTGGTTAGGCACCAAAAAGATAATCACTTCCACTTACCAACACAGGATTTTCTAACAACAAGCGTGCTTGCCTTCTTACCTCCTGCATGTCCATTTGAAATAAGTGCCCAAGACTTATTAAATGTGAATCATCCAGGCAGTCAGTTTAAGTTGATTGATAGTGGGGTGTATCAAACTCCCCTGTCTTGTATGAGTAGATCAAGTTTGTGAGGAAGCTTTTGTAAATGCTCGCCAATTCCATAAGAAAGGAGAACCAATTATGTGTGCAGCAAAAGGGGGGGGGTCATTATTCTTGAAGAATCCTTTTGAATCTTCAGAATTGCCTTGAATATCAGAGAAATTCCCTTTCAAGGGAATGAAACTGCATCTATCTTCCAGCCCTGGTTGTAAGCTGCCCTGGAGCAAAACTTGTTTAGTTGTCAGTTTTGAAAGGAGGTGAACAGATCTACATAATGTGCTCCCCACAACTAGACCAGTTCCTGAATCAATTTCCATTTGTGAGGGACTGCCCTGGTCCTGCTCATCTTGTCTGCCACTAAGTTTTGCTCTGACCCAATGTAAGATGCTTGGAAGGCTAAGGAATGTTGAAGCGCCAACTCCCAAGCTACCATTGTTAACCTGCATAGGGGATACAGTCATGTACATCCCTGTCTGTTTCTGTACCATGACTGTGGTATTGTCTGTAATCACTAGAAGAAGTCCTAGGACTAACGGCGATGGATAGACTTCAAGGCATGGATCACAGCAAATGTCTCTTTTCTTTTGAGTTGATTAGCTCTTATCTATCTGAAAAAATTCCACATGCTTTGAACTTATATCCTTCTGGAAACTGCTTCCCAAGCAAAATATAATGCTTGTGTTGTGAAAGTTTGGTTTTGGGCCTGAGGAGAGAAAGGAGGACCTAGATTAAGTTGAATTTTGTCTCCACCAATGCAGTTCAATTTATATAAAGTCAAAAACTGGGATTTGATGCTCCAAAGAATGCAAATACTGGGTCAATGTGTTTTTAAGAAACCACTGTAGTTTTCTCATTTGTAATCTGGCTATAGGTATCATGAGAATCACAGACGTCATGAACTCTAGGATCTTGAAATACCTCCCATTTTTCTTTGTGAATTGCTTATCCAATCTCTCTTCTCAATTTTTTCTAACATCCTCTAATTGATTCTTACAGTTCTCATGCAATATGTTGTATGCTCTACTAATTATTCCTTTAGTAGCAGCTTCTGTTACAGATGCTAGTAGAAACTCTACCAGTGCTGGTCTGTTGCTTAGAATCCCCCTACATCTTTCTCCTTGCCTATACTCTGACATTATTTATTGAGAGGGAGGGCAATCTCTAACTTGCAATCCAAATAAATTCTTGGCCTCTTCCCGTTATATTACCTTTCCTTCTCTAATTATTTGTTCCCAACACCTTTGTTTTTTTTTGCCAGTTTTCTCCAATAAATTCCAGCACCCTCTTGCCCATTGTCTGTATCTCTAATTGCAGTCATCCGTATCAACAGAATCTCCTTTCTTCATTCCCATGCTGGCTTAGCTCTTAGAATACTTTCTGCTACTTTATGAATATAATATTCTGTATGGTTATTGTTATTCTCCTTAAGCATGGGTGGGCAATTAATTTTCCCAAGGGGCCACATGAGAAACTGGGACTGTTTTGGCGGGCCGGACCAATAGGGTGAACTCAATTCTGTTCCACATTAATGTTATCTCTTTATAAAAAGCAGTAAATTGTATGAACTTGATTAGCTGCTACTGGTAGATATTACAATTAGGCTATGAAAATGTGTAACAGGCATAGTAAAAACACCAACATTACATCACTATTTAACAGTCACAGAAACCATTTTGAAAACGTGCATGTTTTTGCATTATTTCAAACGGTAGCATTAAATTAACTTTACACAAAAAAGCAATGATTGCTATTTCAATTTTTTGTAGCCTAGTTACTTAATTTGCTGGGGTTTTTTTGCAGTTTATTTTTAGTCCGTGAAAGAAATATAGTCTGTCTTGGGCTTGAACAAGTGCACTGAAGTTAGACTGAATGTCTGAGGTGGATATGTGAAGGACATCTGTCAGGTGATAGTCAGTGAAAGAGGATCTGTATCTGGATTTCTTAAAATTCATCACTGAGAATGTTTGTTCACATATGTATGTAGATCCAAAGAGAAACAACATCTGAGCATGCTTCCTCAGGTATGGAAAGTTTTCATCTTTGAGAGAAGAATAAAAATCCAGCAGTGATGCTGACTTAAGGTGGTCTGACAGTAGTGTATCAGACTACAGGTCAATGAGTTCGAGCTGATCATCACTGGGTGCATTATCCACAATTCAAGTGAAGGGAGAAGAATTAAAGTGCGTTTCACTCTTTTAAGTCTTCAAATCGTCTTGTAAAATTATCATGCAGTACTTCTAATGTGGATGAGTACCTGCGGAGGTGATCACCTGATGGTGTGGCTTCTTTCAGTGTCGGCATGTGGGTGAGAATGTTGCTCTCCAAATGACTTGAAAGAAACTGCAATTTTCTCTTGAACGCCTTCACCAGGCTGTACATTTCATGTGCAAAGAGGCCCTTGCCTTGCAGTTTGATATGTAGTTACTTCATTAGTGTAGTCACATCAACGGCAAAAGCAAGATCTGCCAACCAGTCGGCATCTGAGAGTTGTGGGGTGTCCTTGCCTTTCTTCTCACAAAACTCTTGAATCTCTGCTCTCTGGGTCTATATTACATAAGCTTTACAACTTCGAACGCCATATGGTTGAACCCATATGTTCAAAGTTGCAAAACTTCAAAACTTTAGAAAAAAGAAAAAAAGAAAACACTTACTTGACAGTTGTAAACAGGGGGCCAACCCCCCCCTGCATCCCCCACACCCCGCTAAATATACCAACTCCGAGATCGCACTACAATGCAGTATAGTGCGGAAAGGGAAGAGTTCCCTTTACTACACTGTAGTGTGATCTCAGAGTTGATTCGATCTTCAGTGTCTTCTGTGCGGAGTCTACATGTCCTCCCTGTGGTCGTGTGGGTTTTCTCCGGGTGCTCCAGTTTCCTCCCACATCCCCAAAGGCATACTGCAAGTGGATTGGACAAGCTAAAACTGGCCTTATGCGTGAGTGCGTACATGTGTGTACCTTCCGTGGAAGGTTGGGCGCCGGGCTGGCAACTCAACACCGTAAAACTTCACTGCCAATCACAAGCGGACAAGGCGATCCGCTGTGGCAACCCCTAACTGGGAAAAGCCGAAAGAGAGAGAGCGATCTTGGAGTTTGCATATTTAAAGAGCGGGGGATGTGGGGGGTGCAGGCGGCTTGTCCCCCTGCTTACAACCGTCAGGTAACTTTTGTCTTTTTCTCTCTCTCTCTCTCTCTTTTTTTTTTTTACATATTCAAAGTTTTACAACTTCGAACATATGGGTTCGACCATATGGCGTTCGAAGTTGTAAAACTTTGATAATGTAATATAGACCCAACTATTTTAGTTACAACATCAGTAACATGGTTCATTTTTAGCACAGACTTACACAACACCTCCTGATGTATAATACAATGCAAAAATACCAATTTCTGTTCTGGGGTCATTTCAGTCACTTTATCTTGCATCCGCTTCAAAAGTCTTGACATTTTTTCCTGTCAGATATGGACAGCCATCGGTTGTAAAGTACAGTTTTGTACCTACCATAAATGTAGATGTTCGAAGATCCACATTGCTGCAGTCCTTACACTTGGGTAGTCCGCTGTCCTCGGTCGGCCCGAATATCAAAGTATAAGGCTGACGTCGGTCAAGGCGCATTTGACTGACATCAGGACGTCAGGGTACAAATGCGCATGACCGACGCCATATCCTCAGTCTTTTCTTGCCCCAGATGTCAGAAGACCCTAAAAATAAAGGTCAAAACCAAAAGACAGCAAACAACCAACCCACCACCCTTGCACTAACTATATGTACAATATATACAAAATACACAATATGTACAACCCAACCCACACAACCACCTCTAACTACAGAGGGGAAGGAGGGAGGGTAAATTGGACTGCAGCAATGTGGATCTTCGAACATCTACATTTATGGTAGGTACAAAACTGTACTATGTTCTTCATCTCACATTGCTGCAGTCCTTACACTTGGGTAGAATCCCAAAGCAGAGGTAAGGGAGGATGGCTAACTACAAGGAAGCAGGAGCTGCCAAGATGCCCTGCAAAACAGCAGTGGCAAAACCAGCCCTGGATTTAGAGTAAAGTGGCAGGTGATAATGCCTAGAGAAAGTATGCACTGAACTCCAAGTAGCTGCCTCCAAAATATCCTTGGTTGCCACTCCCCTCAAAAAAGCTGTTGAAGTGGCAGTAGCCCTAGTGGAATGAGGCCTAATCCCAGCTGGAATCTCCTTGCCATGATGGGAATAACAGAAAGCAATGCAAAACCCAATCCACTTAGAAATAGTTTGTTTTGACACAGGCTTGCCCTGAGAACTCAAAGCAAAAGAAACAAACAACTGCTGAGACTGCCTGAACCCTTTAGTTCTGTCCAAATAATATCGCAACTGCCTGTGTACATCTAAAGTGTGCAAAATCTTTTCCCCTTTATTTTGGGGATTTGCATAAAAAGTAGGCAAATGAATAGTTTGGTTTAAAGCCACACTAGAAACCACCTTAGGCATAAAGGAAGGATTAGTACGTAATGATACCCTATCCTTATGGAAAATCAAGAAAGGCTCAACCGCCATAAGGGCCTGCAATTCAGAAATCCTTCTTGCAGAAGTAATTGCCAACAAAAAAGCAGTCTTCCATGACAAATATTTCAACTCAGAAGTAGCTGCAGGCTCAAAAGGTTGTAGAGTGAGTTTCTCCAACACAAAATTGAGATCCCAAGCAGGAGTAGGAGCTCTTCGTGGGGGTCTTATATTCTTTGCCCCTCTAAGAAATTGCTTGAACAAAGGATGAGAAAACAATGGTGGGTCACAATCATAGTGAGCCGAAATTGCTGCAGCATGAACCTTAATAGAAGAGAAAGACAAACCTTTGTCCAGTAACTCAGTAAGATATTGAAGAGCCACACTCAAATTAGGCTCAGAAACATCAAAATCTTTTGCTGCACTCCAAAATAAAAATCTCTTCCATTTATCTGCGTACACTTTCCTTGTACTAGGCCTTCTAGCTTCCAAAATCACATTCAAAACTTGTTGTGGAAGTTGAGACCCTTTATGGTTCAAAACAGAATATGCCAGGCTGTTACGTGAAGAGAGTGAAGTTAGACATTGAGCAAATGGCTGTCCTCCTGTGACAACAGGTGTGGAATCGAAGGCAAAGGCCATGGAGGCTTCCGTACCAGACTTCTCAGTAATGGGTACCAGTGCTGTCGAGGCCAATCTGGAGCTATTAAAATCATCCTTGGCTTGTCCTGTCTGACCTTTAGAAGTACCTTTGGGAGGAGAGGCAGAGGTGGAAAGGCATACACATGAAGATTGCTCCAATTGAAAGAAAGAGCATCCACTTTCCAAGCTGTGGGATGAAACCTTTTTGTGCAAAACTTTGGCAGCTGATGGTTTAGTGGAGAAGCGAACAGATCTATGTCTGGAGTTCCCCATGACACTGTCAATTTCTGAAACACAAGAGGATCCAATTTCCACTCGTGGGGATCCATAATTCGTCTGCTCAACACATCTGCTAAGGAGTTCTGTGCTCCTGGCAGAAACCTTGCCTGAAGATTGAGTTGTAAATTGAGAGCAGTCTCCCACAAAATCATTGCTTGCCTGCATAGAGGATAAGAATGCGTTCCCCCTTGCTTGTTGATGTACCACATGACAGTTGTGTTGTCTGTTAGAATCAACACCTGCCCTGGAAGAAGTAAATCCTTGAAAGCTATTAATGCAAACTGGACTGCTAACATCTCCTTTAGATTGATATGTAGATGCTGTAGTCTGGCAGGCCACTTGTCTTGTATCCACTTTCCATTTAGATGATCTCCCCAAGCTTTTTCTGAGGCATCTGTCGTTAAAATCTGACTCGCCTCTGGCCGGGTCACAGAGAGTCCCTTGTTTAGGTGACATTCCTGAGCCCACCACAAAAATTCCTTTTGAATGCAAGGTATTATTTGAATGACAGTGTCTAGATCCTGGCAGTGCTGTGTCCATACATTTTTGAGATACCATTGTAGCTTCCTCATATGCAGTTTGGCATTGGGAAGCACCAGAATAGAAGATGCCATGAACCCTAAGGCTTGAAGGACTGTCCTTGCAGTCAGCCCGGACTGATGAGATAGCTGATGGAAGTAAAGGGATAGACTCTTTTGTTTGTCCGGGGTTAAAAAGGCCATCTGGGATGCTGTATTCAGTCTCACACCCAGAAAGCACATGTCTTGAGAGGGTACTAGACTGGACTTTATTTCGTTCACAGAATACCCTAGGCATCTTAGCACTGCTATCACATATTCCAAATGACGAAGAAGCTCTTCCCTTCCTTGAGCCAGAATCAGCAGTCGTCCAAATAAGGATAGATCTGTATTCCTTTCAGCCTGAAGAAAGCTATCACTGGAGCCAGAACTTTTGTGAACACTCTGGGCGCAGTAGATAAGCCAAAGGGCAATGCAGAGAACTGATAGTGAAAAGTCCCAGCTCGAAAACGCAGATACTTCCTGCAACTTAGTCTGATAGGAACATGAAGGTAAGCCTCCTTGAGATCCAAAGTTACCATCCAATGATCTTTGCCCAGCAGAGGCAAAAGCTGTTGTAACGTCAACATTTTGAACTTGGGAATGTCCAGATAAGTGTTGAGGATAGATAGATCCAAAGTTGGTCTCCACGTGTTCCCCTTCTTTGGTACTAGGAACAGGCGAGAATAAAATCCTAGGCCCACTTCTGGCATAGGGACCGGCTGTATGGCCCCTAGTTGAAGTAACAGAGAAATTTGTTTGTGAGCCTCTATTCTTTGTTGAGGAGGAACGTCTGGCATGCCTCTGAAAGGAGGCAAGGTATGGAAATAAAACCTGTAACCTTGGTGTATGATATCCAATACCCATTTGTCTTGGGTAATTAAACTCCAATTTTCTTTGAAAAGTGCCAACCTTCCTCCCAAAGGTGCTGCCAGACGAGAAGGCTCTGGCAGCTGAAAAGGTAGATCATTGGGTCTGTTTACGAAAGGACTGACCCCTGCCCTCACCTGAAGACTGTGCAGGAGAACTCCCTGTTCTAGGCCTGAAAGAGCCCTGAGCTCTGCCCCTACCACGTCTAGATCTACCCCTAGACTGGGAATCATAAGAAGGATACGTCCACCCTTTAGCAGGCCAATTCCTGCTAAACTTTGGAGGCTGAACCTGCAAAAAATCTTTAACAGTCTGCATAGACTTTGCTTTGTCTTCCATTTTCTTTAAAACTGCCTCAACAGGAGGACCAAACAACACGTCAGATTGTAAAGGAGCATCTAAAATCCTTGTTTTAACATGTTCAGACAAATTTTGATCCCTTAGCCAGGCGTGCCTGCGAAGAACTGACCCAGTGGCAGCCACCCTAGACGAGGCCTGTACAGCATCAAAACCACATTGCAAAGAATGCTTACCCACCTGTTCAGAAACATGCACTAAATCTTGCAACTCTTTACAATCAATACCTACTGCCAAAGCATCAACCTTAGACTTTAATTGTGAAAGGAGATAGTTTTGGTATTTCAACATGTGAAACTGGCAATTCAAAGCCCTCATAGCAAGAGTGGAAGAAGTATAAACTTTCTTTCCCCATCTATCCAAGGCCCTAGCCTCTTTGTCTGCAGGAACCGGATTCTTAACAACAGAAGCCTTAACACCTTTAGGCCCCTGGCTAACAGTTTCTGGGTCTGCCCTAGGACTCTTAAAAAGATACTTATGAGCTTCAGGAACCCTGTAATACCTATCCGGCTTAACAGGAGCAGGAGGCAAAGAATCAGGATTAAGGGAAACCTCTGTAAAAACATCTTCCACTACATCCAAAACAGGAGGTATAGCCAAAGGCCTATGCTGGGGTAAAAACAAAAATTCCCTAAGCCTTTTCCTGGAATCAGAGAAGTCCTGACCTTCCCACTTAAAATGCTCCCTCATGGAATGAAGAGTTTCTGAAAAAGAAAAATCCTCAGGAGGAGAAGCAGAAGGAGTAGAATCATCCACATCAGAATCAGAATAAGGAGAGTACTCCTGCAAGTCTTCAGCCGAAGACTCTGACACATCTGAAGCCTGCTCAAAACCCCCCAGCTCAGGCTCCACCCTAGGCCTCTTATAAGGAGGGGGCATAGAACCCCTAATCAAAGTAATCAAATCTTCTGCCATTTTAAGCATATGCTTCTTGGGCACAGTACCTGAAGAGCTAGGGGTAACACCAACTGAAGCTAAACCTGGCCTGCCCCTGGGAGAAGCCTTAGAAACAGAAGGAGAGGGCCTAGCCACCCTTGGAAGGGAGGGGAGTATAGTAACCTGAGAAGCCCCCTCAGCTTGACTTGCCTCCTGAGAGGCCACATCTTGCAATACTAAAGTCTCACCCTGGGAACACAAAGAAACCTCCGGTGGAGCCACCGGCTCCACCGACACCTCTAAAGAACCGGCGTCCGGTACAGACGGTTCTTCCAGCCTAGGCTTAACTGCTTTGTCCTTGCGCTTCTTTGTAGAAGCGGGCGTCGGAGCATCCGACGGCATTTTATAATTGCACCGCTTCCCAAAGACTAACCTTGCACAATCCAATCTCCTCTTTATAGTGCGTTTATTAAATCTAGCACAAGAGCGACAGCCAACAACGTCGTGCTCAGGCCCTAAGCAAGGAATACACAAAGTATGATAATCTCTATGCGGTATCTGTTTCCCACAAGAAATGCAATTATTGACTTTTTCTGACATCCGGTAAATCACTGAGGCAAGAAAAAACTAAAATATTCCAACGGGTACTTAGCCAACTTTGAACTCGGTCTGAAACTTCGAAATCGAAAAATCTCAGAACGCCAACCGGCACTTGCAATGCTGCTTCTGCATCGGACCATGCGGCAAAAAAGACTGAGGATATGACGTCGGTCATGCGCATTTGTACCCTGACGTCCTGATGTCAGTCAAATGCGCCTTGACTGACGTCAGTCTTATACTTTGATATTCGGGCCGACCGAGGACAGCGGACTACCCAAGTGTAAGGACTGCAGCAATGTGAGATGAAGAACATCACCTGCCAGTTTGTCCCATTTAAGTCGCAGCTTGTCCAAGCATGCATTTATCTCCATGAACAAATTTCTCCCCCATCATCGTTCCTTTCACTGACTGCACTGTTGCCAGTCCCTCCATAATCTCAAAGTCTTTTGTTATCCCACGTACAAAGATGAGTAACTCGGCTGTGTCACAGACATCACAGATCTTGTCTAGAGCCAAGGAGAAAATGTCAAAATTGTCCATTTTGTTTTGCAGATAAAGCTCCGGATTTCCTGAAATGTCCTCGATCCTTCTCATTATGGTTGGCCAGGAGAGGGGCACATTCTCAAATGCTTCTTTTTTCTCAGGGCATATTAGCACTGAAGCGTCCACCAAACACTCTTTGACGAACTCCCCATCATAGGATGGTTTACTTTTTGCAATTTTGTGGGATATCACAAAGCTAGTCTTGACTGCTCCATCCCTGGATGTGTAAAGCTTGGTAAAAAGTCCTTGTTGCTTTTTCAGCTTCAGATGTCCACACCCACTCTGCACCAGTCAAGTTGTTATATTTCTCTGCATGTTTAGTCTAATAATGGCAATTCAAATTGTAATCCTTAAATACAGCAATCTGTTCTCCACAGACTAAGCACACAGCTTTACCTTTGACTTTAGTGAATAAATACTTAGAACTCCATGTCTTGTTAAAAACTCTACATTCTTTATCAGTCTTTCTTTCTTTCATGTGAGCTGACGTTTTCTAAGGGTAACAGCTGCTAAAATATTCCACACTCACTTTTAATCTGGTTTTGTCCAAGCAAAGGGTGCAGCCCTGCACATTATACTGTAATAATAATATATAACTTACTGTCCCAGTACAATACAGAAAAAGTCCTTGTGGAATAACAATCCCAAGCATAACGTGCATGCTCTACCAAAACATATCAAGTCTCTTTCTCTGCCCAATCAGAAGCCTTTTCAAAGAATTGTGGAGGGGATAGTCAGATAAATCATTCTGTGTAACTCACTAATATGCCAGTTTTAATACTGAACTGTAGTGATTCTTCACCTGACGGGGTGGCATTACTGTCCCAAGACAGAGCAGGATTTGTCCTGGTTGCCTTGCAGTGTATCCTACAAGCCATCTGCCCCTTACTTGTGGTGGGAATACTTTGCACGGTCATTTCCTAGTCATTTAATGAATTCCTTCAGCAGTTATCCTTAGGGTGAGCATACTACAGCTGTGTGAGTTTACTTATCATAACATTAGATGTTAAAGTTATATGATCATCACTCCCAGCAAACCTCCCTCCTTCCCTCTTCAGCCAGTTGGCCTTTCCATTTGTTGCTTCGAGTTAACATTGTACAAGTTACAGGTAAGAATTTATGTAGTCATTATACAGCAGAAGGTTAAGCCATAGTATGTGATACATTTCTTGTTTAACCATTTGAAATGTCTGGACCCACTGGCTTATAACATTCGAAGGTTCAAGAATGGTAAGCATATCGATTTACCTTCCCTTTCCTCCAACCTAATTTGTAGCAGCTACGAAATCGGACCAATGAAGCACCCCTCGTGCCTCACATAACCCCGCCCATTTACTCCCCTCTCCAGCCCTTTTTTTACGTTCCTGATGCCTTCACTCTGCTGATTTACTATGCTTTTCTGTAAATAAAGCAGAGTACAGTAGAGGGTAAGCCATAGTGTGTGATACATTTCTTGTTTAACCATTTGAAATGTCTGGACCCACTGGCTTATAACATTTGAAGGTTCAAGAATGCTAAGCATATCAATTTACCTTCCCTTTCCTCCAACCTAATTTGTAGCAGCTACGAAATCGGACCAATGAAGCACCCCTCGTGCCTCACATAACCCCGCCCATTTACTCCCCTCTCCAGCCCTCTTTTTCCATTCCTGATGCCTTCATTCTGCTGATTTACTATACTTTCTGTAAATAAAGCAGAGTACGGTAGAGAGTAAGCCATAGTGTGTGATACATTTCTTGTTTAACCATTTGAAATGTCAGGACCCATGGGCTTATAACATTCGAAGTTTCAACAATGGTAAGCTTATCTACTTACCTTCCCTTTCCTCCAACCTAATTTGTAGCAGCCACGAAACCAGACCAATGACACAACCCTCGTGCCTCACATATTCCCGCCCATTTACTCCCTTCTCCATCCCACTTTTTCCATTCCTGATGCCTTCATTCTGCCGAATTACTATGCTTTTCTGTAAAAAAAAAAAAAAGCATAATACTGTAGAATCGATTATCCAAACTAATTGGGACCCAGGGTAGTTCAGATAATCAAACTCTTCAGATAATCATACATATAAATGAACCGGATAAAAAACTTCAAAAAATGTTTTTGATGAACATTAAACAAGAAAAAATAAAACAAATTTACTGCAACTACAAAATGGTACAGTATATGGCTATTGGCCTAAAAGAGCAGTTAGCCTAGTACTGTACTAATATATGAACACTACTGTACATGGATTTAATTTAAAACTTACTTCAAATTTTATAGCACAAATACTGATGGACATTTGCTAAACAAAGCAATACAGTCTCACAATGAAAACAGACTTAGTATTAAAACTTCTTTGCTCTTGAAACTCACTTTCATTGAAACAGCATTGAAACTCACATTGAAAGAAAATGCATCTGGCCAATGGCGGATAAAGTTTACCTTTGGGGTATTTTTCAGTCATAGGCCCCTTGCACATTTTTAGGACCATGCATACATGAATCCATCTTCCTGATTGTATTAAATTATATTCCCTGTATAATACAGCACCAATTTAGAGTGTGTTTTAAATTTGTAGTTTCAAACATTTTTCCAGTAAGCAATTAAACAAAATGTATGAACCAAGAATGAAAAAACTGTGCAATTCAGAACATTTCATCAGTAAAAGTCTACTCAAACTTTTGTCATTGCAGTCAACCAATATCATCCAATGCACAACATCTATAGAAGTAAAAGTCATCTGAATAATCCCACATTAAACACATCTGTAACCGAGGACTGCAGTATCCATCCCCTTTAAAGTACAACACAGTACAGTATCAACAATCCATCCACATACTGTGGGAATAGAACCCACAACCTCCTACATCAAAAACAAAAATACTACCTGTTGTGCTACTAACAATGCTTTTAAATGCTTTATCACAATAGTGATTATCATTCGCTAAATAACAGTTGCACACTGCACTAAACTCCTCTTCCCCTGAAGTTCTCATCTCTTTGTAGAATGCATGTGACACTCGCTTTCTTGCAGAATGCACATCTGTCAACTTTGTAGCACAAGAAATCTGGAAAAAGCCAAACTTTGGGGTGGGCATAACTGGAGGTAATGGGGTGGTGAAGTTTGAGCTGAATTTATCAGTCAGCAGATTTGCTATATCTTCTGGCTGGGTACAGATGAGGCCATCTACAACTAAATTATAAATATTGTTGGGTGTTGCCCTTACGATCGCGAACAGAACTGAAAAATGCCTTATGATTATCCTTAACTTGGGAGGCTATTTTTGCCTAATTTGCTTTTGAAGACTTGACTAGTCCTCTGATTTGCTTGATTAAATTAATGAGGGAGTTATTGCTCTGTTGTACACGTTCTCGCTTACTTCAAGACAGGATTTTCTTTCTTTTGTTGTACAACCTATTTATACCAGGGATCCAAGAGGGTGGCTTGTTTTTGTGGTTTGTCCTAGGCTTATTTCAGCCTGGTACTGCCATTTCTATGCAGTTCCTTATATGGTCGCACAGCGCTCTGTATTTTCTGGGTTTGGGGGGAGCTTAAAATTAGCTATGCCATCACTTAATAGCAGGCAGTTTGCCTTAGAAAAGTTCTTAAACATTTTGAGGTTAGGTGTAGGTTCTACCTTTATATTTATTTCAAGGGAGACCACTTCGCGATCTGATCTAAGCAGTGAGGTCATCACACTTGGTGAGGTGTGTGACAATAGGAGGTACTGGCAGCCATGCCAGGAGAAGTGGGGCAGTGGATGTAACATATGTCAGCACAGCTAGTTGGAATTTTGTAAATAATTATATGTCATTTGTATATCAAACTGATTTGTACAGATGCTTGTGCTGAAAATGTATTTGTGAGGTTTGCTTGTGTTAAAATGTTGCTAGAATACGTTGAAACTCCGTCCAAGCAGTTTATTCACAAGCTGATAAAAACAAGTCAGAGATAAAAACGATCGATAACTTATGTTAGCAGTCCTTATGCATAGGACTTCATCAGAAGTCTGATGAAGTCCTATGCATAAGGACGAAAACGCATACTGCACTGCATTGTTGTTGGAAGAGCGTTAACATAAGTTATCGATCGTTTTTATCTCTGACTTGTTTTTATCAGCTTGTGAATAAACTGCTTGGACGGAGTTTCAACGTATTCTAGCACTGGTTTACTGTTTTATTAGTTTTTTGAAAGTGCTGGTTCCTGTTTTGTGGTTTTTGTGTTAAAATGTATCAACAGTGCACCTGGCTGGAAGGAAAAGAAATGTACATGTATTATTGTAACTGAATTAAAATGATTTAACAGAGGACTGGAAGTGAAGAGGTTAATCTCAAACCTTAAAATATATCTGAAATTAAATTACTTTATGGGTTAAGCTATAAAGATGTTATCCCACAGTTTTGAATGGAGCCAGAAACGCAATGCCTGGGCTAGAGAACAGGCTGTAGCTCCTGCAGAAAAGTGCAATGGTTTTATCGTTTTTATGGCTTCCAGATGCTTTAATAAAACTTAGCTAAAGGTCTAGTGTGTATTATAGTGTGTAGGTGCTAATTACTGGCAGCTTCTAGTGATGGGGGATTGAGTCAGATGACCATATGTGTGTGATGTCATTCTGTAAGTCAGAAATAATATTTAGATATTAGTAGGAGATTGCTCTCAGCATTCTGTATTCTGTCTTGGATCTGACAAGGACCACTCACCCACATTATCTTGCCTTGCTCTATTCAGTAAGTAAGAACAGTAATTCCTTAGATTAGTTAGGAAAATAATAGTGAAAACAGTTTTTTTTCTGTAACAGTGTGACTCTTTCCAGCTGTCTTATTTCCAATATTTCCTGTGACTGAATCTCTGGTGTTTACTGCAAATAGATATTTAGTATTTTCATGCTCTTTTATTATTTATTATTAAATATATTTAAACTTTTCATTCTGGCTGGTCCTTTTTAGAAAAAAATTAAGTTTTGAGAGTATTTGCATGGTCAACATTATCATTTGTATTAATATTAATTACATTCAGTATTATTTGGTACCTTTGCAACAGCCTTAGGTAGCTGGATTTGTACTGCCTGGTGGCAGTGATAACTACCTTATAGTTTGGGCAGAAAGGGGCATAGCTAGTAAACCTGTGCCAGCCTTTCCCAGGTGTGTGTGTGTGTGTGTGTGTGTGTGTGTGTGTGTGTGTGTGTGTGTATCTGTAAATCAAATCTCAAAGTGTGTGTGTGTGTGTGTGTGTGTGTGTGTGTGTGTGTGTGTGTGTGTGTGTGTGTGTGTGTGTCAGCTACTTGCTGCAGGGATACAAAGCACTAGTTTCAAGGACAGAATGGTGGAGGGCTTGGCTTGGGCACTCGGCTGAGGACTTAACCCTGAAGCTGTGCCAGTGGAAAGTCTTACTGGGGACCTGGAGAGCAATAGATATAGAGAAATCCAGACCCCAGGCTGACTGTGTTCCCTGTGTGCTCTTAAGGGAAATGTATTATTTATTTTATTTATTTATTTGACATTTGTTAACCAGGTTTGTCCGACTGGGTAGAGAACCCTTTTCAACAGAGACCTGAGGAGAAAAGCTCCATAAAACAGTTACATAAAATTTGAATGTATACATGAAAACAAAAATTATACAATAACAAAATATACAAAGCAGACATTTCATAACACATAAATCTGAAAAACTGTAAAATTGTAAACATTTTTAAGACAGGGATAGCATGAATGAGGATGAGTTAGAAGAGAAACAGAAAGCTGAACAGTATGAAATAGGAAGACAGCTAAAGAGCGAGGCAGACAATGTGGGAGAGAGGCAGAGAAATAGTGTAAATTAGGAGGAGTATACAAATTATAGTTGATAGGATTTAAATGAAAGACTACATTAGATAGGAATTAAGTGAATGATCGTTGAGAGGAAGATCAACAGGTAGAGATAATGGTGGATAGGAAGGGAACTATAATGGTAGGATTGGAAGATAGGAATATAGGATTATGTTGGGCCATTGCAAATGCATAGCCATTGCTGCTGGTAGGTAGCTTTTAGTGCAGTTTTGAAAGAGCTGGAGTTAGTGATATAGTGAGTTAGTGAAATTGCGATTCATGCAGATAGGTCTGCATCTGGAAATATTGAGTGCATCCACTTTTATTCCAAGTGAACATCCCTCTCTAGTGTCAGTGGTGAGTACCACCAGGTCTAGGATATTTGTACCCATAGTGGAAGTGCTGATTAGCTGCTATACGGCATTTGTCTATAAATCTTTGAGCCTGCATGTTAGTGGTCATGTATGCTTCCCAGTTAATGGAAGGGTAGTTGAAATCACCCATGGGTCTGGTATTGGGCTAAATCGTAAATGATTCTAGTATATTCCGGTATGATGTATGGTTTTCATGGTTCATGGAAGGGGGACCTGAAGCTAGCAAGGACATGGTACAGGATTTTTCCTGTGGTTAGTGGGACATGGAGTAGCTCAAGTGCATCATACTGTTTGACCAGTCTCAAGGTGTGCTTATCCCTTATGCAGATTAAAACACTTCCACCTTTTATCCTTTCATGTGCAATGGGTGGTTGGAATGTGTGAGAGGCATTACAACCTTGCATTGTTGGGGTGCTTCCCATGGCTTTGAACCATGACTCAGTAACTGCACAGATGTCAGCATTCTCCAGGGTAAGGAGTGCTTTCCAGGGAGTGTATTTTCTTGCTGAGCAGTAATAGCTTTAGCTTATCCTTAGTAGATTTTGCTATGTTAGACGTTTGTCTGGCAGTACCTAAAAAATGGCACTATGGGGTGGATAATGTTTTCGCCAGTGTCTGAAGGCCTAGTGACAGCAGGTAAAGATTATCCTTAGCAAAGCAGTGTGGCCTATCAATCATCTTCTCCCAGGCTGACAAATACTGGACCCCTTTGGAATGACACCAATAGCTAAGCCAGTTATTAAAGTCAATCATTTTCTGTTGGTATCGTGGCATCATCCCTGGAGATGATAGAATGATGTTTAATGCTAAGCTCACACCTGCCTGTGACACATAACTCAGAGTGCAATCAAGCTCTTCCTTTGTCCAGGAAGGTATGTTTCATGTCATTTATGCCCATATGGGCTATAACTGAGTCATGCTGGTACTTGGGGTTTACTGACGTGAGTACTTGCGTGATCTGGTGAATCCTGGCCCCTGACAGGCAGCTAACTGTAACCTTCTCCTTATCCACTCTGCAAAAGGGACATCAGTGTGTTTCATAATGGCATCTCCTATGACCAAAATATTGGGTTGTGTCGTGTTATACCTTATGGGTTTCGTAGTTGAGACACAATGAGGTGTGGTTTTATGTATTGTGGTGGGAGTTGGCTTGTTTGCGTGCATGTGGAGTTTCTGCGGACTGTGTCTGGGAGGCCTTTGAGGTTTAGATAAGTTACATGTGAGTACCTCTACATATGTGGTTCTGTCTGCTCCTTAGAAAGTGCAGTGAGGGAGTGTCACTGACAACCTATTCGGCTTTTTTGTATCTGTATATGTATAAGCGTCATGTCTCCAGTGACACTGTGTAACTACATCTCTCACATACTGTACTCCTCTGTTTCAGAATTAAATGGTTGTCATTGTATATGAGGCAACTGCTACATTGCCTCAGGATGCCAGTGTCCTCCAAGCTAGATACCGAGATTGCAGAAAAGTGTCTATCCATGGTTGCAGATCCTTAATATGTGCTTTACAAGGGAAATAATGCGGGGTGTTTAGAACAGTACGAGCGATGGGTGCTTAATTCGGGTAATCTATAGCTAACCTATGCAGCAACACTAGCATGCAAACCAGTTGCTCTTTGAGCAGCGATAGTTTGTTGTAATAATGCAGTATTGAGCTAACTAAATGCGGCAATACTGCTGAGCGTGCAAACTAGTTACTTCTTGAGTAGTGCAAGACTGTAGAAAATTTCAGAGGCAGCTTTTATAGGGAAAAGTACAACTTATAGTGGTCGTGTATGTACAGGGTACCACTAAGTGCCACTGCACGAACAGCAGCATCGAGCAAACGTGACGCTTAATAAAAGCAGAACAAATGTAAGTTTTCAATTAGGTATGCCCACAGGCTAATCAGGTAAGCACACAATAAGCTGTCCACCATCAATTCCAAGCTCGGATAAGTGAAATCAGCCCTCTTCTACCACAAGAGTGCAAACTTTAACCCTCTTAATATAAAATGATTGGTTTGAGCCCACAAGTTAGGAAACCACAAAAACAGAAGCCTAAAAGCACTGAAGAAAAGAGATCCAATGTATTTAAAGTACTACAATTACAGAACAGCAGCCCTTACAGCAGTGGAAAAATGCAACTTAAAATTTTAAGAAAATACAAGAAAAAAAATAAATAGCACAGAAATCTTTGTGCATGCAATGAAAACAAGCAATATAAGTGCAAAATAATACTTATTTTTGTTTTTCTTGCAAAGGATGGATTCAGATGCAACCAAAATGTCTGAAAGTTTCTGGCGTCATCGCGAAGTGATGAGCATCTCTGAACAGCTGAGCCAAGACTCACACAAGTGAGGCTTATATACAAGCAGAAAAAAAAAGTTTAAACTAGGTATGCCAACAAGGTCAATCAGGTAAGCACACAATAAGTTTTCCATTAGCAATTCCAAGCTCAGGTAGGTGAAATCAGCCCTCTCCTGCCACAAGAGTGTAGACATCGACTCTCCTAATCTAAAATGACTGGTTTTGAGTCCAAGTGTTAGGGAACCACAAAGAAGCCTAAAAGCATTGAAAACAGCAGATCCAATGTATAGACAGTACTTTAATTGCGGAACAGCAGCCCTTACAGCAGTGGAAAAATGCAACTTAAAAACCCTAAGCAAGTACAGGAAAAATAATAAAACAGCACAGAAATCTTTGAGAATACAAGTGCAAAATAATACTTAATTTTGTTTTTCTTACCAAGGATGGATTCAGATGCAAGCCTAATTTATCAAACGCTCTGGCGTCATCGTCAAGTGATGAGCAGCTTTGAATAACTTATTCTCAAATCATCTCTTTTTTGCATTTCATTTGCCAGAAAAAGACTGATTTGTTTTTTTTTTTTTTTTGGTTTGTTGTGTAAGAGGAGGCCTATAAGATTTGTATGGGGGTACATGAAAGCATTAAAAACTCCCCGATCTAATTTCCCTCTTTCATCATCTTGTCTGAGAACCTGGGTAGCAGAAAAGCCAAACACTATCTCCTTATCTAAACCTCAATCCAACAGTTCAGACTTTACCTCATTAGCAAACTCAAGCGCATCTTCTGCACTGGCCCTACATATGGTATCTACAGTATCATACATAATCTTCAAAGCATGTTTAGATACTCGAGAAAGTGAAGAAAGAGAATGGTTCATAAAAACTTTTTTCTGCAGGAAGAGTGGAAGCCAGTTTACTCAGACTGTCCATTTGACATAGCATAGACTTCCACATGTATGCCTGGTAATTCAGACTTCTGAAGGCTAAAGTGGAATAAGAAATCATTCTCTTACCTACATGGGAAGAATTTGTACTGAGTGCCAGCCTGACATGGCAGTTAAAATGGCAGCTGGGTCTGCTTTAATGTGACAGAACAAAAATGTATTAGCCTGAAGTACCTTATACAGCTTATCTGCTTTTTTAGGGACTGACGGCTGGGTGTCAGGATGAGTACAGGTAGCATTCAACACATCCTCCAAGGCTGACAGTATAGGAGACATGGAACAGGAATGAGGTATATCCATTTGTAACATATAATAGCTCCTCATTTCAAATGGAACATCCCATTTGTTCCTGGAAAAATACCTCCATCCTGACAATTGTCTGATTGGAAAAAATCCTCCCCAGCAGGATAACAATTAAAAGTTTTTCTCAGAATCAAAGAGATGGGCTTGGGAGTCTGCAAGAGAAGAAGCCTTATCTCTGTGAAAATCAAGTCATCAGGCCCTGTTTCTTCAGGAATAACTTTACAAGGAATGCCAATCTGTAAATGCTTCTATGTACCAGTATTTACTGCCTGGAATGCCTATCTAGCCAAAGTAAAGAACTCATCTTTTTTTAAAAGTAATACTTTCAGAATAACAACGGTAGAAGATTTCATTAGTTATGTGATACAATCTCTATTATTACTTACATTTAAATTCTGCTTACAGAAATTGTTTGAGTTGACATCACAGCTTGAGTATTCTCACATTTCATTTATATCCACAGTTTGGGGAGCGATGGTTCTATGAAGTTTAGACGTGGATGTTGTAAGTCTAGGTCCTGCTTTAGCATGGCTTCTGAAGTTCTAGTGTGGGGTGTCTATGATCAGTTTCACAAAGAGTGTCTAAGTTAAGCAATTTGAAGCGGAGAACCTTAGCCCCACCATATTGTCACCTTTACTTTCTATTACAGCCCACCATCTGTAAACATTTCTTATTTCTTTCCATACACTTGTAACTGGTGTGCTACAATTACTGATGGAAAGATAAGCAATCAATTTTTTATATAAATGTACACTCCAGAGCTTTTTCTGATATATGCTGACTAAAGTACAGCGGCAATAACCAAACTTATAATTGTAACAGTGATATGTTGTATCCAATGCAAACTGCTGTCAGAAAATGAAACTAACTGTATTAAAAATACTGAATATTCATAAAAGTACAATCAAAACAAATAGAACTTGAGAAAATTAGACTAATGTGCAGGCATGGCTTTCAGAAAATTCACTACTTGAGAAGTTTAAAATCTGAGGCGCTAATTTGCTTTGTCATCCAAATGTGCTATTCATTGCAGCTAATAAGAACAAAAGTGATGTGGTCAAACTTCCCATGCCTCAACAAAGCCAAACAATATAATATACAACATTCATACTTTGACAATGTTCCAAGACTCTAGCAACAAAAATGTCTTTGGATGAGGAAGCCACCTCAAGCCACAAAATCACTAGCAAACAATTAAACAAGTCAACATGGCAACAAGGAGTAAAAGTACGCAGCAGCTCCCCAGAACCAACATAAATCAGTAAACAAAAAGAACCGTGATATACCAATTTAATGACTCCTGCTGAAAAATAATTACAATCAATTATCGACATAAAACCAAAATTACATGGCCATTCACAAAGCAGAAGCAGGAAATAATATTTAGTCTCAACTGTTCCCTGGAGGTCATATACCACCATCATGCAAAACACCAAATGCCATAAACACCATATACCACCATCATACCAAAACATTTTACTTTGATATATTAACTATTATAATTTTAAATATTAGTATTTGGTTTCTTACCATATTTTAGAAATTCTCTGCATTGTCTCCTGGTTTTAACTCAGATTTTAGCTCTGTCCCTATTAATCCCTCCTAAACTGGCGACTTTTGGAAAAAAGGTAGTGAATTACACATAATAAATAATACCAATAATTAGACTGGCTTCTTTTATTTCTGAAAATGTTTATTAATTCACATTCTTATTCTATCAATGTCTCAAGTTAATAGTCCGAATATATGAAAATGATCTCTGATTGTCCCTGATTATTTCTGGACTGCCACTAATTCTGTTGAGATTTGTTCTTGATTCATTGAGGGTTATGGTGCTATCCATTCCATCTTCTGCATCTGCTTAGACATGTTTCTGTAACTTTTCAGCACCATGGGTGGCACAGTGGACAACAGCCCCAAAAGCAAGAACCTCCAGGAACACCGAACGCTTAATGAGAAGTTATGTACTTACCATAACGTTCCATGTTAGTTGTCTTCTTCTCACCTTCTTTCTTGCTAGATGGGTTCAGAGCCAAACCTCGGCTCCGACTCGGCCTATTACTAAAGCTCGAGAGCTATTTTTACCGGCTCGAGGCTATCCTATGTCCCATAATGCTAGGCGTCATATACCCAGATCTCGTTTGATAGCTAACACTATGGACATACACGTCCCCAACATGACAGAGAATATATATCTATATATATCTACCTCTATATAACTAAGCTCTTGTATATATATATATATATATATATATATATATATATATATATATATATATATATAAAAACTCTTATAAGAGTTACCAAGAAAAGGAAGAGAGGTAGCTGAGGAGATAACTGTCATGATAACACATCTCAGAAGATACTCTCGGTCTTTCCAGGCTAGGGGGCTGGAGGGCGGGATGCAAGAAAGAAGGCGAGAAGAAGACAACTAACATGGAATGTTATGGTAAGTACATAACTTCTCAATGTTAAGTTGTCAATCTCGCCTTCATTCTTGTTGGATGGGACAGCGTCCCTAGCACCTTAGTCCTGGGTGGCTCAATGGAACAGACTTGAGTACAGTGGAACGAAAATCAGCCCGACTTCTAGAGGTCATGTCCAGCTTGTAATGAGAAATGAAGGTATGAGGAGAGGCCCAAGTGGCCGCTGCACAAATGGAATCCATTGGCAATCTTGCCTGAAAGGCTACTGAAGAAGCTAATGCTCTGGTTGAATGAGCTCTGGGCTTAATAGGGAGCTCTTTATGCCTCAATTGGTAAATCAACATGACAACAGAGGTCAACCACCTGGACAAGGTTACTTTGGAAACTGGCAGGCCTTGCTTCCCTTCCACGTAAGACAGGAAGGGCTGTTCTGATTTCCTCGTCTGCTTGGTTCTATCCAGGTAGAAGCGTAATTGACGGTGAACGTCAAGACAATGTAACTTCCGTTCAGACCTATTGGTATAAAGTGGGAAGAAGACAGGAAGATCAATGGTTTGATTCAGACTTTTTTCAGAGAGTACTTTGGGTAAAAAGGACGGATTAGTCCTAAGTGACACTCTATCTTTGTGAAAAACAAGGTAAGGAGGGCGAACACAAAGGGCTTGAAGTTCCGATACCCTTCTCGCTGAAGTGCTAGCTACTAAGAACAGAGTTTTCCAAGAGAGCAGTTTTAACGAACAGGAAGCTGCAGGCTCAAAGGGAGGGAGAATTAAAGACGACAGCACCAAATTTAGATCCCATGGTGGGGGAGGATCTTTTACCGGGAGCCTAAGTAAGAGGGTTCCTTTTAGAAAGGCTTTACAAAGTTTGTGTGACATAATGTTAGTCTCTAACAATCCAACATGAAAATTTGCAATAGCTGCCAGCTGAACTCTGATGGTGGCTGAAGAAGAACCCATTTGAAAAAGTTCTGCCAACTAAAACTGTATGGACAGGAGCTGTAAAAGGGTCAACTTGTTTCTCCCCTGCCCGAACAGAGAAATGCTTCCATTTGCTAGCATAAGTCTTTCTGGTAGTAGACTTGTGCGAAGCGAGGATGATGTCACGAACTGAATGAGAGATTGAGGGAAGCCTAGCTAGGGTTGGAAGTGGAGCAACCAAGCTGTGAGGTTGAGAGATTGAAGAGATTGATGCAGCCCGCCCGACTGATGTGTCAGAAGATCTGGCGCCGGGTCCAGATGCCAGGGCTGATCTAGTAGATGACGTTGTAGGAACGGAAACCAAATTTGTCGAGGCCAGTAAGGGGCAACAAGGATCATTCTGGATCTCAAAGCAGTTGCTTTCTGGATTAACTTAGTAATTAAGGGAAAGGGGGGGGAAGCATACAGAAGACCCCGGGGCCAATCGTGGACTAGAGCGTCTCTGGGGGGAAGACCTGGGAGAGGGAAGAGGGTGAAGAAGTCTTGGCACTTACTGTTTTGAGGGGTTGCAAAAAGATCGCAGCAAGGCTGACCCCACCTTCTGAAAATTCTTTCCGCTACTAACTGGTTGAGAGACCACTCATGGGGCATGAGAATGGCTCTGCTCAGCCTGTCCGCTATGACGTTGGCCTTCCCGGGGATATGCGTTGCTACCAGAAACCGTTGAGAAGAGATCGCCCACTGCCAAAGTCTGAGTGCTTCCCGACATAGGGGGTAGGACCTGGTTCCGCCCTGCTTGTTGATGTACCACACTAGAGACATATTGTCTGTCTGAATTGCAATTGTCCTGGTGGGTAGAGAGTCTTGAAGGGCCTGCAACGCTAAAAGTATAGCTCTCATTTCCAAGACATTTATGTGCAGGTGGCCCTCGAAAGGTTGCCATGTGCCCTGGACTGTCCTGTCCTGAAAATGCCCCCCCCCAACCCGATCAGGGAGGCATCTGTTGTCACAGTAGCAACAGGAAGAGGAAGGACAAAAGGTTTGCCCTGAAGAACCTGAGGGGAGACCATCCACCACGAAAGGTGCCTTTTGCATGACTGAGTGATTAGAATGCTGTGTGACACTGGAAGCTGTTGAAAGGACCACTGGGAAAACAGCATCCATTGCAGGATCCGCATGTGAAAGCGAGCTAGGGGGAATAATGTGATGGCTGCTGCCATGAGACCTAGGGTTTTTAGTACGAATCTGGCCTGGACTCTGCTCTCTTGTAGTAGGATTTGAACATGATCGCGAATGTCTGAAATCCTTTGTACAGGTAGTTTTGCTGACAGTTCCACAGTGTTTAAAACGGCGCCTATGAAGGTAATAGATTGACAAGGCGAGCGCCTGTTCATTTTGATATGATAGTACGCATCCTGAAGGTCTATAGAGCACATCCAATTGTCCTGACCCAGAAAGGGTAGAATGGACTGAAGCGTAACCATCCGGAATTTCGTTCTTTGAACAGACCTGTTCAGCCTGCTGAGATCCAAAATAGGTCTCCAGTCCCCTGTCTTTTTTGGTACCAAAAAGAACTTGGAGTAGACTCTGGATCCTTACTGGTCTGCTGGGACTGGCTGGATGGCTCTTTTTTTCTAGCAGCTTTGAAATTTCTAGTGCTGCTTGCTCCCTCAGACTGGGTGGAACATCTGGAAGGGGCCCTTTTGGCTGTTGTGGGGTGTGAATAAAGGGAATTTTGTAACCCTCGGATATGACTGACCGTACCCATTTGTCTTGCATGAGGGAATGCCAGGCTTCTGGGTACAGCAATAGTCTTCCCCTGACTGCCTCCAAAGGTGGACAGTCGGGCAGCTCCTCAGGGGTGCTGGAAGGGTTTGTCAGAGAAGGGTTCTCTGCTACCCTGATTCTGCGGACCCCCCTGCCCCTCGGGCGGCGTCTATTATTGTGCCCTCCTCTGCCTCTGGAGGGAAGCTCACCGTGTGCGTCAGGCAGTACTCCCTGAGGTTTGCGGAACCACATTTTCCCACTCTTCTGACCCTTAGGGTATGGTCTAGAAGGGGTAGAAAAACGGACTCCCACGGCAGAGAGAGTCTTGCCTTCTTGCTCGCACCTGGTCAAAGTATCCTTCACTTGAGGTCCGAACAAGGCAGAACCATCAAAGGGGGTGTTAGTGAAGGACGCCTTGAAGGGGTCAGCAAAATTGCAAAGCCGCATCCAGGCGTGTCTCCTTAGAGCAACACCCGTACCTGCAGCCCTACTCGCTCCATCGGCTGCATAAGAAATGAGCCGCATGGAGGAGTTGACAATAGAGTTCAGGGTCCCCAGCTGGGAGTTGATCTTTTCCTGAGACCCCGCAGCTGATGGGCCCTGTAAGGTATCACCCAGTTCTTTGAGAAGGTCTCTCTGGAGATGGATGAAATGGCACAAATAATTCAGCGACCGCATAGCAAAAGTCGCTGAAGAAAACATCCGCTTGCCATACCTGTCCATAGTCCTAGATTCCTTATTAGGAGGATGAACAGGTACTGAAGGGTCAGCCAACTCCTTTTTAGTAGCCGCCGCCACCACCATGGCATCAACATGGACACCCTTGGTTAGAAACTGCTTGTCAGAAGGGGCTGTAATAAATTTTGTAGGCCTCCGGAGAGTTGGTTCCATAGTATCCGGAGCCGTCCATGCCTTTCGAGCCACCACGTCCATGAGTGGGTCGAAAGGCGGAGACACCCAGGAGGTGGAAGGGCAAGAACCGAACGCATCCAGGTACACTGACTCATCCTTGGAAGGGTTAAGGGCAGACCAGTTTCCCCTCTGCTTAAGAATCTCCAGGATGTCGGAAAAGGAGACATCCTCAGAGGGGGACCTTGGGGACCCTTCTGACTCATCCAAGTCGGTGTCAGACGTGACTGACTCAGGGGAGTCTACATGCTTCCTCTTGCATTTTCTCTTTTGAGGGGGCTCCCCTGAAGGATCAGGGGAGGCCTCAGAAGAGGAGGATACACCCAATGGGGCTACCTATAGCGTTGGTTCTCCACGCTCGGGATCGGATGAGCAGATAGAGACTGAAGCAGGCACCATAGAGGGAGGAGCCGAAGGAGCCGACCGTGGAGCAGGCACAGGGGCCAGCACACTCCTCATGACCTCAAAGGTGCCCCTATCAGGCAGGGAAGGGGGTCCCCACTCCGAAGAGACAAGGACTCCTCCCGGCACCGAGAGGGACGGCTTTGAGGCCGATGTCGGGGCCGAACTCACCTGCGCCGCGGCTCCGATAGGGAGAACGGGGTCGGACAAGGGTCCGATGCCACTCGCCCCCTCGGAACCGACGAGGGAGTCCCGGCGCCCGGATCCCTCCAAGGATGGAACCAAGGAAGAGATCGGAGCCGACGAGGGAGCCGAAAGGAATGGTATCGGCTCCGACGTTCCCGACCCCTACGATCTCCGGCTCTGAACTCAAAGGAAGAGTCGGAGGAGAAATTGAAGAGGGAGTAGTGATAGCCGCTGCCTGATGAGGAGGGCTATGCAACATTTGGGCCAGTGCCTGCGACTTAAGTAGTCTGCTAACCACCCTCTCGAGGTCATGATCCGACAGCCTGGAAGACCGAGAGGAATGGGACCTGTGACTCCGCTCCGATAACAAGGGAAACTTCGGAGCTGAATGGACAGATTCCAGGGAAGGAGACCTGGAACGCTTTCTGCTCGAAGACGGCTCCGACAGCAGAGTCGGAGCCGATTGAGGCCACGAAGCCGGCAAAAAGACGCAACCTCGTAGCTGAAGCGGCAAACAAGATCTGAGTATATGACGCCTAGCATTATGGGACATAGGATAGCCTCGAGCTGCTAAAAATAGCTCTCGAGCTTTAGTAATAGGTCGAGTTGGAGCCGAGGTTCGACTCCGAACCCATCCAGCAAGAATGAAGGCGAGACTGACAACTTAACATCTATTCTTCTGTCTAAAATTTGGCAGTTCTTTCCAATTGACACACTATACCTGGAATGCCCCTGCACATATTAAGTGTGTCTCTCTATACACTCTATCACAGCTCTCAGTCTTCATCTCCATAATGTGGAACATTAAGTCACACAATATTAGTGTAACAAATGGGGAAACTGTAACACCTCAACTAACAGCCTCGTGTTTCTTCACACTTGGAAAAGTTATTTTAATTCCTTACTAATATTCAGTATTATTTACCACTGATACCTGTTGATTTTTAACGATTATTGCGTGTCAAACTATACGTGGAACATTGTGGATATTTTTAAGCATACCTCTCGACCTCTTAGAGCAAGTAATCTGGACAAAGCTTAACATAATGGAGGGACAAAGGCCCCAAAATAGGTGCAGACTTTAAACACTGCTCTTAGAAAGTTGCTAGAATAACAGGTTTTATGATAGCTTGCGTGTTTGGAAAATATAAATGCTGAAACTGATTGTGTGTCATTATTTAATTACATACATAGTCAGTGATTTGCCCACAAACTGTACGAAAATCAGACCAAAATTATGAGGCAAATGTTTGAACAGTTGAGAAGTATGTTTATAAAACTCAAGTAACGTCCCGATATCGAGGTACAAGGGAGGGGGTATGCCACAGCAGAATCACATCCTTCTTCCTTGACTAAGTGTTTAAAACCCTGGTCACTGCATCACTGCGTCCCTAGCACCTTAGTCCTGGGTGGCTCAATGGAACAGACTTGAGTACAGTGGAACGAAAATCAGCCCGACTTCTAGAGGTCATGTCCAGCTTGTAATGAGAAATGAAGGTATGAGGAGAGGCCCAAGTGGCCGCTGCACAAATGGAATCCATTGGCAATCTTGCCTGAAAGGCTACTGAAGAAGCTAATGCTCTGGTTGAATGAGCTCTGGGCTTAATAGGGAGCTCTTTATGCCTCAATTGGTAAATCAACATGACAACAGAGGTCAACCACCTGGACAAGGTTACTTTGGAAACTGGCAGGCCTTGCTTCCCTTCCACGTAAGACAGGAAGGGCTGTTCTGATTTCCTCGTCTGCTTGGTTCTATCCAGGTAGAAGCGTAATTGACGGTGAACGTCAAGACAATGTAACTTCCGTTCAGACCTATTGGTATAAAGTGGGAAGAAGACAGGAAGATCAATGGTTTGATTCAGACTTTTTTCAGAGAGTACTTTGGGTAAAAAGGACGGATTAGTCCTAAGTGACACTCTATCTTTGTGAAAAACAAGGTAAGGAGGGCGAACACAAAGGGCTTGAAGTTCCGATACCCTTCTCGCTGAAGTGATAGCTACTAAGAACAGAGTTTTCCAAGAGAGCAGTTTTAACGAACAGGAAGCTGCAGGCTCAAAGGGAGGGAGAATTAAAGACGACAGCACCAAATTTAGATCCCATGGTGGGGGAGGATCTTTTACCGGGAGCCTAAGTAAGAGGGTTCCTTTTAGAAAGGCTTTACAAAGTTTGTGTGACATAATGTTAGTCTCTAACAATCCAACATGAAAATTTGCAATAGCTGCCAGCTGAACTCTGATGGTGGCTGAAGAAGAACCCATTTGAAAAAGTTCTGCCAAAAACTCTAAAACTGTATGGACAGGAGCTGTAAAAGGGTCAACTTGTTTCTCCCCTGCCCGAACAGAGAAATGCTTCCATTTGCTAGCATAAGTCTTTCTGGTAGTAGACTTGTGCGAAGCGAGGATGATGTCACGAACTGAATGAGAGATTGAGGGAAGCCTAGCTAGGGTTGGAAGTGGAGCAACCAAGCTGTGAGGTTGAGAGATTGAAGAGATTGATGCAGCCCACCCGACTGATGTGTCAGAAGATCTGGCGCCGGGTCCAGATGCCAGGGCTGATCTAGTAGATGACGTTGCAGGAACGGAAACCAAATTTGTCGAGGCCAGTAAGGGTCAACAAGGATCATTCTGGATCTCAAAGCAGTTGCTTTCTGGATTAACTTAGTAATTAAGGGAAAGGGGGGGGAAAGCATACAGAAGACGCCGGGGCCAATCGTGGACTAGAGCGTCTCTGGGGGGAAGACCTGGGAGAGGGAAGAGGGTGAAGAAGTCTTGGCACTTACTGTTTTGAGGGGTTGCAAAAAGATCGCAGCAAGGCTGACCCCACCTTCTGAAAATTCTTTCCGCTACTAACTGGTTGAGAGACCACTCATGGGGCATGAGAATGGCTCTGCTCAGCCTGTCCGCTATGACGTTGGCCTTCCCGGGAATATGCGTTGCTACCAGAAACCGTTGAGAAGAGATCGCCCACTGCCAAAGTCTGAGTGCTTCCCGACATAGGGGGTAGGACCTGGTTCCGCCCTGCTTGTTGATGTACCACACTAGAGACATATTGTCTGTCTGAATTGCAATTGTCCTGGTGGGTAGAGAGTCTTGAAGGGCCTGCAACGCTAAAAGTATAGCTCTCATTTCCAAGACATTTATGTGCAGGTGGCCCTCGAAAGGTTGCCATGTGCCCTGGACTGTCCTGTCCTGAAAATGCCCCCCCCCAACCCGATCAGGGAGGCATCTGTTGTCACAGTAGCAACAGGAAGAGGAAGGACAAAAGGTTTGCCCTGAAGAACCTGAGGGGAGTCCATCCACCACGAAAGGTGCCTTTTGCATGACTGAGTGATTAGAATGCTGTGTGACACTGGAAGCTGTTGAAAGGACCACTGGGAAAACAGCATCCATTGCAGGATCCGCATGTGAAAGCGAGCTAGGGGGAATAATGTGATGGCTGCTGCCATGAGACCTAGGGTTTTTAGTACGAATCTGGCCTGGACTCTGCTCTCTTGTAGTAGGATTTGAACATGATCGCGAATGTCTGAAATCCTTTGTACAGGTAGTTTTGCTGACAGTTCCACAGTGTTTAAAACGGCGCCTATGAAGGTAATAGATTGACAAGGCGAGCGCCTGTTCATTTTGATATGATAGTACGCATCCTGAAGGTCTATAGAGCACATCCAATTGTCCTGACCCAGAAAGGGTAGAATGGACTGAAGCGTAACCATCCGGAATTTCGTTCTTTGAACAGACCTGTTCAGCCTGCTGAGATCCAAAATAGGTCTCCAGTCCCCTGTCTTTTTTGGTACCAAAAAGAACTTGGAGTAGACTCTGGATCCTTACTGGTCTGCTGGGACTGGCTGGATGGCTCTTTTTTTCTAGCAGCTTTGAAATTTCTAGTGCTGCTTGCTCCCTCAGACTGGGTGGAACATCTGGAAGGGGCCCTTTTGGCTGTTGTGGGGTGTGAATAAAGGGAATTTTGTAACCCTCGGATATGACTGACCGTACCCATTTGTCTTGCGTGAGGGAATGCCAGGCTTCTGGGTACAGCAATAGTCTTCCCCTGACTGCCTCCAAAGGTGGACAGTCGGGCAGCTCCTCAGGGGTGCTGGAAGGGTTTGTCAGAGAAGGGTTCTCTGCTACCCTGATTCTGCGGACCCCCCTGCCCCTCGGGCGGCGTCTATTATTGTGCCCTCCTTTGCCTCTGGAGGGAAGCTCACCGTGTGCGTCAGGCAGTACTCCCTGAGGTTTGCGGAACCACATTTTCCCACTCTTCTGACCCTTAGGGTATGGTCTAGAAGGGGTAGAAAAACGGACTCCCACGGCAGAGAGAGTCTTGCCTTCTTGCTCGCACCTGGTCAAAGTATCCTTCACTTGAGGTCCGAACAAGGCAGAACCATCAAAGGGGGTGTTAGTGAAGGATGCCTTGAAGGGGTCAGCAAAATTGCAAAGCCGCATCCAGGCGTGTCTCCTTAGAGCAACACCCGTACCTGCAGCCCTACTCGCTCCATCGGCTGCATAAGAAATGAGCCGCATGGAGGAGTTGACAATAGAGTTCAGGGTCCCCAGCTGGGAGTTGATCTTTTCCTGAGACCCCGCAGCTGATGGGCCCTGTAAGGTATCACCCAGTTCTTTGAGAAGGTCTCTCTGGAGATGGATGAAATGGCACAAATAATTCAGCGACCGCATAGCAAAAGTCGCTGAAGAAAACATCCGCTTGCCATACCTGTCCATAGTCCTAGATTCCTTATTAGGAGGATGAACAGGTACTGAAGGGTCAGCCAACTCCTTTTTAGTAGCCGCCGCCACCACCATGGCATCAACATGGACACCCTTGGTTAGAAACTGCTTGTCAGAAGGGGCTGTAATAAATTTTGTAGGCCTCCGGAGAGTTGGTTCCATAGTATCCGGAGCCGTCCACGCCTTTCGAGCCACCACGTCCATGAGTGGGTCGAAAGGCGGAGACACCCAGGAGGTGGAAGGGCGAGAACTGAACGCATCCAGGTACACTGACTCATCCTTGGAAGGGTTAAGGGCAGACCAGTTTCCCCTCTGCTTAAGAATCTCCAGGATGTCGGAAAAGGAGACATCCTCAGAGGGGGACCTTGGGGACCCTTCTGACTCATCCAAGTCGGTGTCAGACGTGACTGACTCAGGGGAGTCTACATGCTTCCTCTTGCATTTTCTCTTTTGAGGGGGCTCCCCTGAAGGATCAGGGGAGGCCTCAGAAGAGGAGGATACACCCAATGGGGCTACCTATAGCGTTGGTTCTCCACGCTCGGGATCGGATGAGCAGATAGAGACTGAAGCAGGCACCATAGAGGGAGGAGCCGAAGGAGCCGACCGTGGAGCAGGCACAGGGGCCAGCACACTCCTCATGACCTCAAAGGTGCCCCTATCAGGCAGGGAAGGGGGTCCCCACTCCGAAGAGACAAGGACTCCTCCCGGCACCGAGAGGGACGGCTTTGAGGCCGATGTCGGGGCCGGACTCACCTGCGCTGCGGCTCCGATAGGGAGAACGGGGTCGGACAAGGGTCCGATGCCACTCGCCCCCTCGGAACCGACGAGGGAGTCCCGGCGCCCGGATCCCTCCAAGGATGGAACCAAGGAAGAGATCGGAGCCGACGAGGGAGCCGAAAGGAATGGTATCGGCTCCGACGTTCCAGACCCCTACGATCTCCGGCTCTGAACTCAAAGGAAGAGTCGGAGGAGAAATTGAAGAGGGAGTAGTGATAGCCACTGCCTGATGAGGAGGGCTATGCAACATTTGGGCCAGTGCCTGCGACTTAAGTAGTCTGCTAACCACCCTCTCGAGGTCATGATCCGACAGCCTGGAAGACCGAGAGGAATGGGACCTGTGACTCCGCTCCGATAACAAGGGAAACTTCGGAGCTGAATGGACAGATTCCAGGGAAGGAGACCTGGAACGCTTTCTGCTCGAAGACGGCTCCGACAGCAGAGTCGGAGCCGATTGAGGCCACGAAGCCGGCAAAAAGACGCAACCTCGTAGCTGAAGCGGCAAACAAGATCTGAGTATATGACGGCTAGCATTATGGGACATAGGATAGCCTCGAGCTGCTAAAAATAGCTCTCGAGCTTTAGTAATAGGTCGAGTTGGAGCCGAGGTTCGACTCCGAACCCATCCAGCAAGAATGAAGGCGAGACTGACAACTTAACATCTATTCTTCTGTCTAAAATTTGGCAGTTCTTTCCAATTGACACACTATACCTGGAATGCCCCTGCACATATTAAGTGTGTCTCTCTATACACTCTATCACAGCTCTCAGTCTTCATCTCCATAATGTGGAACATTAAGTCACACAATATTAGTGTAACAAATGGGGAAACTGTAACACCTCAACTAACAGCCTCGTGTTTCTTCACACTTGGAAAAGTTATTTTAATTCCTTACTAATATTCAGTATTATTTACCACTGATACCTGTTGATTTTTAACGATTATTGCGTGTCAAACTATACGTGGAACATTGTGGATATTTTTAAGCATACCTCTCGACCTCTTAGAGCAAGTAATCTGGACAAAGCTTAACATAATGGAGGGACAAAGGCCCCAAAATAGGTGCAGACTTTAAACACTGCTCTTAGAAAGTTGCTAGAATAACAGGTTTTATGATAGCTTGCGTGTTTGGAAAATATAAATGCTGAAACTGATTGTGTGTCATTATTTAATTACATACATACTCAGTGATTTGCCCACAAACTGTACGAAAATCAGACCAAAATTATGAGGCAAATGTTTGAACAGTTGAGAAGTATGTTTATAAAACTCAAGTAACGTCCCGATATCGAGGTACAAGGGAGGGGGTATGCCACAGCAGAATCACATCCTTCTTCCTTGACTAAGTGTTTACAACCCTGGTCACTGCATCAGAGTCTGTGCTTCACTACATTGATTTATCAATAAAACAGTCATAAATCATATTAAGGTACCGACGAAGGCCCACATTATCAAGAAAGAGCATGGTCTGAAACAAACTACGCAATTACAGTAACGTAAACATTTTCAGACTAACACTTCCAAACACTAAATTTCTGAAGAAACCATATACCATCCATAAATATAAAAAACATGTCTTCAAGCGTCATGCACGTGAAACACACCAACATGTACCAGTTACCTGATATGTCCAGAAGGCCAGGGCCCTGGAACTTATGTCCAGCACAGTTTCGGGCGGCAAACCTGCTAACACTATCGCCTTATACTCTTCCGATGGCTTTAGCTTGGTGCGGGCAATATCCAGTTTTCCAGACAAAGTGTTATTACATGCAGGACAAGCGCACGGAAAATGACTGAATTCACCTGTTCCGTGCTTGTCACAAAATATGTGGGAGCAAGCAGTGACCCACGCATAACCTGACAGCTTTGTTCGACACTTTCTATAATTACACATCAAATGATATTCTCCCATTGACATGTTTAGCTCTGCACAATCAATTCACTAATAGTTAAAAATGGCGTATTACTAACGTACTGAAAAGTAACTAAAACACTGACGCACCTGGGAGAATATTAAAGGCCTCGCGTGGAAAAGCGCGGGAATCAATTACCTCTCTCGTGTACGAGACCAAATGCTACAAGAAATGGAAATCCACTGACCACAGCTAAACATGGACAGGAGAGAGAAGCAGGCAATAACTCTCAAATATACGTGATTTTGACTGAAATTTTAATTTCTACTTACATTTAATAAATAGTGGCAATAATTAAAGTTATAGTCTTATTTTAGTTCAGAAAATGTATTAATTTGCATACCCTTATTCTGTCAATATCTCATGTTAATAATACTAACATTTTAAAAGTGCCCCTTATTATTTCTGGATTTATCCCTGTTTTTGTTGAGAGCTCATTGGCATTAGTTTTCAGGGTAGATGGGAAAAATAACTTTTTAGGAACATGGTAATTTTCATCATGTTGGTCAGTACTGTAGTAGCCTTAGCTATATAGATCATATCCTGCCAAAGATATAACAGCCAGACAGCTTCCAAAGGTTCAGCGTACAGTCCACCTGTCCAAACTGCCAGGCAGCTCAAGCAGAGCTGACTAATTGGACATGAAGCCCTTCATAGCTTTATTGCTGCCAAAGTGCATGCTCCTCTGAGGCACTCTAGGATCGATGGGTGGTCTGTGCTGTTCCTTTGCTGGTGAGGTAAGTTCCATCTGGGGAGGGGCTTTCATTCAATAATTTTTGTTTATTATTAATACTTATCTCTTTAGGAAAGTTATGTTAAAACTAGACATTTGTGTTTTAACAGGCCGTCACTGGGTTGTCACTAGACTGTATTGTACCGTTAAACGAGAGCACTCATTTTTTCCTGTCAGCTTAAATGTTATTTTAACATATTTAAAAATGTAAAACATTTTTTCTGTGCAGTAATTGTATTTATTTTACCTTTGGGGCTGGCAAAGTGTTTTAAATTGTTTTTGTGTGAAAAAAGTGACTTTTAAAAATACTTGAATTTTTTACTGGTTGTTGCTGCTTGTTTTCCCAGTAAAGAGGCACTATTTTCAGCTTTACCATTGAACAATCTGTTGGTCCCACGTCCGTTCCTCTTCCAGCCACAGATAGAGAAAGTTAAGCAAACAGCCATTACCACCACAGCAGGTTAGCAATTTGCCTTAACCACAGGTAGGTGACTCTGCTGTGGCCATTTGTTGTATCTCAAACTACTTATATTTTACCCCTGATCCCACTGGTGTAGAAGCTACAGCCACTATGCACCAGAGGTTAGCCATGTCCTCTGCAGGTGTTGTGGGCAAGGGAGAGCCATTCTTGTTGGTCTTGAGAGAGAGAGAACATAAAAGGCTTCCCCGGTTTGTCAGAATGTTGTGCCCATCCTTGGGCAAGCTACTGCTCTCATTTGCAACACTATTGGCCACAATTTTTTTTCTGTCAGAAAGAAAGAGAAAACTAAATATGTGTCTTTGATGACCCACCACTGGACCAGTAATCAAGAAGCTTCAATCCTCATCATTGGCAACAGTGGGAGACATACACTGAGAGGATGACAAGGTATACACACAGTATTACCAGATGCAGCTCTCTGCATTGAGTGCAATTTCCCTTAAGTAGCACAGAGAGAGACCACAGTCAGTCCGAGGCTGGTTTCTCCCTCACTTTAGATCCCTAATAAGACTCCCCACTGGCACAGCTATAGAGTTGAGATCTCAGCTGAGTGGCCAAGCCAAGACCTGCATCACCCAGTCTGTCCAATCAGTGCTTCATGTCCCTGTCCAAGTAGCTGGCACACACACTCTTTGTGGTTTGATTTATACACGCATACACACACCTTGGAAAGGTTGGCATAGGTTTACTAGCTTTGCCCCCTTTTGCACAAACTATATGGTAGTTATCACTGCCACCAGCCAACTCCTTATTAGCTGCTTTAAGGCCCTTAACAAAGGGTGTCCAAATTTACTGTGTAATATTAATATTAACACAAATGGCGTTTGACCAAGAGCAAGGCTATTAGGATTGGCCCACACAGTGTCACCAGATAAATATGAAAGCACTCTGAAAGCTTAAATATCTCTACACAGATCAGCCACAATGAAAGGTTTACATATATTTAATAATAAATAATAAAAGAACAAGAAAACAGTATATATTCACAGTGACATCAGAGTTCAAAACCACAGGAAATATTTAAAACAGCATTGCAGGACAGTCTCAAATAAATAAAGAAAAATAACTAAACTGAGCTTTGCTGTATTCCTGACTATATCTAAGAGAATTACTATACTCTAAAAGCTTACTTACAGAGAAAGGAAGATGTGGTGAATTGACCTTCTAGTTGTTATTGTCAGGTCTCAGACAGAATATAAAATGCTCTGTCTCACTAAGAGACCTCTCAAATTAATATCCCAAATATTACTGCTGGGATAGCTTGCAGAATGACATAATTTATTGTCATCTGACTCTATCCCAGGTGAAACCCCCACTGCTGGAAGCTAGGAGTATTTAGCATATACCTGTGAAAATACATAGAGCTCACATCTTCAGCAGATGCTGGCAGTCATAAAACAATTGCATTCTTTCATGCTTTCAGAGGTAGTAATTAGTTCACTCCAAAGGCAATACAGAAAGCTTCTCAGCACAGACATTATGTCTCTGACCTAGCCTATAAAGTAATTTAATTTCAGATATTTTTTTCTGAAGTTAACCACCTGTATTCCAGTTCCCACTGTTAAAATATATACATTTAAACAGTTACAATAGTGCATGTACATTTCTGTTGTCTTCCAGCAGGCAAATTGTGGTTACATTTTAAGTACAAGCACTTTATAAAATACCTTTCTAACACATGTCTGTACAGACCAGTTTGATATACACATGACATGCAGTTCTAATACAGATGTAACACAAGCATCCTATATAAATCATCTGATATTCACAAATGACATATAATTATTTACAAAATTCCAGATAGCTTTGCTGGCAGTATCCCCCTTTGTCGCACTTCTCGCCCCCCTCGAAGACTCAGGCTAGTTTCTCAAGTGACCCTTGAGAAATGTTGCTTGAGAGGGATGACCCTATTTGGGAACACATTACTCCATACCCTATCTTAAGAGCCCATCTGCATTGACATTGCTAACCCCATTGTGGTGCTGCACTGTCATATCATATGCCTGCAACCCTATGCTCCTCCTAAGTAACTTGGTATTTTTTTGGCTGGCTCGATGTAGCCATGTTAAGGGATTGTGATGTGTAACTACAGTGAATTTTCTTCCATGCAGATAAGGCTGAAGTTTCTGCAGTGCCCACAGTATGAATCGACATTCCTTTTCTACAACTGCATAGCATTCCTCCCTGGGTTGGAGCCTGTGTCTGAGATATACCATTGGGTGCCCTTCTCCCTCTGAGGAAATTTGACTGAGTACAGCCCCCATCCTATGGTATGATGCAGCCACATGCACAACAAATTCTTTGCTGTAATCTGGACTGGCTATCACAGGGGGTCCTCCTAAAGCTCCTTTAAGCTTCTGGAATGCCTGCTCACATGCTGGGGTCCACACTACTTTATCTAGCCTGTTTTTCCTTGTCAGGTCTTTAAGGGGAGCCACTATGTTACTATAATTGGGGCCAACCTTTTGTAGTACCCTGCTGTTCCTACGAATGTCCTTACCTGCTTTTTGGTAAAAGGGACAGGCCATGCCTGAATGTCTTCCACTTTGGCAGGTACTGGTCTGATCTTCCCACTTCCCACTCTGTGTCCCAGGTAGGAGACCTCTGCCATACCCACCAGTCACTTACTGGGCTTGATAGCCAACGCTGCCCTCTGGAATCTGCTCAGCACCTCCCTGACATGCTAAAGGTGCTCTTACCAGGAATGGCTGTAGATAGCAATATCATCCAGGTAAGCAAAGCCAAAATCCCCTGCTCCTCCTAGGATACAATCTACCGGCCTCTAGAAAGTCACTGGGGCATTTTTCATCCCAAAGGGCATCTTCATGAACTCATACAAGCCAAAAGGAGTCATAAAGGCTGACCTTTTTATAGCACTGGGAGTCAGGGACACCTGCCAGTAGCCATTTGTAAGATCAATAGTGGTAAGATACTGCTTAGCCCCACCCAGCTACTCTAGGGCTTCATCCGCCCTACGTATGGGGTAAGCATCTGACTCTGTGTGACTATTTAATTTCCTGTAGTTCACAAAGAACCTGTTGATGCCATCCTTCTTTGGTACTAGCACCACTGGGGAGGCCCAGGGACTGCTGGATTCTTGGATTACCCCCATTTCCAACATTTCCTGTATCTCCTCCCTCAGGGTCTGTTTGACTCTCTCAGGCACTCTGTAAGGGGCCTGCTTACTAGACATTTGGGGTCCTTTATCCACATGGTGCTGCACCAGGTGGGTACACCCTGGTTTCCCAGTGAACATGCCCCCAAACACCTGTAACACTGCTCAGATTTCTTGAACCTGGGTAGGGGATAGCTGTTGGGACATTGCTACCCCTGCCACTGAGGTGTCAGTCCGAGCCTCACTGAGGGGATCATTCACCATATCCCCCTCAGACTCCTCCTGCCAACCACTGCAGATACTAAGCACAAGGGCCCCTCTATCATGGTAAGGTTTCATCATGTTAAGATGGTACAATTTGTGGCCCTCCTTCCTGCTTGGCAGTTCAACCATGTAGTTAACATCACTGACCTTCCTTACCACTTTGAAGGGTCCCTTCCAAGCTGCCTGCAGCTTGTTGTGTCTGACAGGAATGAAAACCATAATCTGGTGCCCTACAGCTTAATCTCTAGCTCGAGCATTCCTGTCATACCAGACTTTTTCTGTTTTGGGGCTTCTGCCAGGTTCTCCTGGGCCAAAATCATGAGTTCCCTGAGCCTTGTCCTGAGGTTAGGACATGTGCCACAAGAGACTCCTTGTGGGACTGCCAGTCACCCTCCCACTCATTGTGAATCATATCTAGAGGTCTCCTCACCCTATGCCCATACAGCAACTCAAAGGGTGAAAAACCTGTGGATTCCTGGGGCACCTCTCTGTAAGTAAACAATAGATGTGGCAAATATTTTTCCCACTGCCTCTTAAACTGGTCTGCAAATGCCCGGAGCATGGTCTTTAGTGTAGAATTTAACGTCTCCACCAGATCATCAGTCTGGGGTGGTCTTTAGGTGCTTAACCCCCACAGCACTCCCACAGACAAGCCAGCAGGTCTGACATAAAATTGGCACCTCTGTCAATCAGCATTTCTTTTGGGAAACCTACCCTGCTGAAAATCTCTAGCAAAGCATTTCCCACATTTTCTGCCTTGATGGAGGACAGAGCCACCGCCTCAGGGTATCTGGCAGCATAATCTACTAACACTAGGATATACTGCTTCCCTGTGGAACTTGGGGTACTCAGAGGCCCCACAATATCCATAGCTACCATTGGAGCTCCTCAATCACAGGCAAAGGCTCCAAAGGAGCTTTCACCTTGTCTCCTGCCTTGCTTACCTTTTGGCACTGCTCACAGGTCTTGCAGTACCCTCTTACATACATGGAAATCCTAGGCCAATAAAAGTTCTGCATAATACGTCTCTTGGTACACTTTATGCCCATATGACATGCAAAGGGAATATCATGGGCTATGGCTAGAAGTGCCAGACAGTAGGGTCTGGGCACTACTAACTGCTGTATTACCTCACCTTCTAGCCCTCCCTCAGGGGTCCACTCTCTGTACAGTAACCTTTTGTCCCAGTATATAGATTCCCCTTTTCCTTGAGAATCAGGTGCCTCCCTGGCTATCTCCCTTAAGCCTTGTATTGTAGGGTTTGAGAGCTGAGCCTGTCTCAATGCTCTCTGTGTAACTCTTTCCAGCTCCCCTTCCACAGGAAGTCTGGTATCCTCTGACAACGGTGCCTCACTGTCAGGCTGCATGTTACTACTCACCTCTGCCCTTGCAGTCACTCTGTCCTGCAGCTGTGGCTCACCTTCAGTCTCACTGCTACAGGGTAGCCCTCTCCCTGAAGTAGCCACCTCACCAGTCCTAGCTTCAAGTGAGTGGTCTGTTTGGGTCCCCCCCCCTTACAGGCTACCAGACCCACATGCTTGTCTCCAAGCCTGACTGGGTGTAACTGCATGCACAAGGTACTGCATTATCAAAATCATTCCCTATCAGGACATCTGCAAGGATATCCTGAAACACACCTACCTACTTGCTTGCTTCCTTTTCCACCTTCCCAGTCAAGGTGACCCCTAGCCAAAGCTATTTGGAATGGGGTCCCTCATAAAACTCTGACTGGAATAGACAGCCCAAGTAAGCAGTACTCCTCTTTAACCATTGCAGGTTTCACAATGGTTAGGTGAGAGGCTGTGCCTCTCTTAGCAATGGCCTGTTTCCCATCTACTAAGATAGGATATAACCTTTTGTGGTAGTTTGGTACCCTTGTTGTCTCCAGACAGCTTACTGTTGACATTCTGTCATTCCCACTTCTGGCTCTCCCATCTTTTGTTCCCCATCTTGCCTCCATGGACACCTATATGCTACATGGCCCCACTGGTTACATTTAAAACATTTAACCCTTGATCCTGGCCATGTACCTGAACTAGTGGGTTCCCCTGCTACTGGCAGACTCTGTTGGTGTGGTTTAGGCTGCCCACCATGTGTTCCCTTAGACCCATGTGCAGCACTGGGTATCCCTTTCCTGTGCAGTGATGCCCTGCTTGCTAGGTATAGGCCTCCCTTTTTCCCCAACGCATCGGTATTGCATTCCCTATCTGCTAACTAGATTCTCATATCTTCAGGCAAAGTGCAAAGGGCTTGTTCCCTCACCAAAAGGACTGCCAGCATTTCAAATGTGGTGGTCTGGCACCCACTCACCTACCTATAAAAAGAAGTGCTTAACTCAGCAACATAATCACACACATTTTTATCTGCCTTGTGTCTATGCTCACAAAACTTTTTTCTGTAAGCTTCAGGTATTAACTTAAAACACTAATAAACATTTCTTTATTGTATTAATTTAAGCAATCAGTATCAAACAATTTAGAAACAGCAGTTACAATTTTAGCATGGAGTAAGGGGGTCAGGAACCATACCCAGAGCCCTTGGTCAACATTATACTGTTTACATACCCTTTCAAACATATGAATAAAACTATCAAAATTATCACTCTCAGTAAGTAGTGGAAGAAATGTACTGACCTTTATTGCTGCTGGGGTTCAGGTACTCCCTTCCCCATTACCTCCATGACTCTGTTGAACAGTCAGCATTTCCTTTTCATGTTGCCTCTGCCTCTTATTTTCTTCGGCTTCCAGATGTCTCAGTCTCTGTGCTGATTGTAATTCCATTTGCTTCTGTTTCTCCTTTCCTTCAGCCTCCAAACACTGCAGTCTCTCTGCTGATTCTATTTCCAAATGTCTAGTCTCCAGTTCAAGTCTCCTTAACTCCAGGTGGATTTTTAAGTCCTCTGAGGCAAAACTGAACTGTCCATTTTCTGAGAGTTGTACATCCCCAAGGCCGGTCTTGGTTGTCCTCCTGGTTGTTGGTCTGTAATGCAGCTGTGACTAAGGCTGTAATAATTTCTGCTTTAATCAGGTTGGCATACACCAATCCTTTGTCTTGGCACATCTCAGCCAAATGGCTCCTTGTCAGCTTGCCATACTCCTCTGCTGACATCCCTGCCTGCTCTTCTTGACTAACTAAGCTAACAAAGAATAAATACAAAAATTGTGATATGAAAGTCTGTGTGTCTACCATGTGGCTGCTTGAGAGTACAAACACCTTCTTTGGTGACCGCTGTTTACAGGCTACAGGAGTTCAATATCCACACCACTGAATCCCAATATGTGGATATCCCACCACTGCCAACCAGTAATGTGATGGCCCACCACTGAACCAGTAATCAAAGAGCCTCAATCCTCACCACTGGCAACAGTGGGGGACATACACTAAGAGGATGAGCAGGTATACACATAGTACTACCAGATGCAGCTCTCTGCATCAAGTGCAATTTCCCTTAAGAGCACACAGAGGCCACAGTCAGTCTGGGGCAGGTTTCTTCCTCTTTCTCTAGATCCCCAATAAGACTCCTCACTGGTACAGCTATAGAGTTGAGATCTCAGCTGAGTGGCCAAGCCAAGACCTCCATCACCCTCTATGTGTAACCAGTGCTTCATGTCCCTGCCCAAGTAGCTGAGACACACACTCTTTGAGGTTTGATTTACACACACATACACACACACACACACACACACACACACACACACACACACCTGGAAAAGGCTGGCACAGGTTTACTAGCTATGCCGCCTTTTGCCCAGACTATAAGGTAGTTATCACTGCCACCAGCCAACTCCTTATCAGTTGCTTTAAAGCCCTTAACAAAGGGTGTCCAATCTTACTGTGTAATATTAATATTAACACAAATGGTAGCTTGACCAAGAGCAAGACTATTAGGAGTGGCCCACACAGTGTCACCAAATAAATATGCAAGTGCTCTCAAAACTTAAATATCTCTACAGAGATCAGCCACAATGAAAGGTTTAAATATATTTAATAATAAATAATAAAAGAACAAGAAAACACTCAGTTTATATCCACGGTGGCATCAGAGTTCAAAATCACAGGACATATTTAAAACAATGTGCAGGACAGTCTCAAATAAGTAAAGACAAAATATCTAAACTAAGCTTTGCTATATTCCTGACTATGTCTAAGAAAATTACTTTACCCTAAAAACTTACAGAGCAAGGCAGATGTGGTGAATTGATCTTCTAGTTGTTGTCCAGTCCCAGACAGAATACAGAATGCTCTGTCTCACTAAGATTAATATCTCAAATATTACTGCTGGGATAGCTTGCAAAATGACATAATTTCTTGTCATCTGACTCTATCCCAGGTGAAACCCCACTGCTGGAAGCTAGCAGCATGTAGCATCTACCTGTGAAAATACATAACCCTCAAATATTGGCAGATGCTGGAAGTCATAAAACAATTGCATTCTTTCATGCTTTCAGAGGTAGTAATTAGTTCACTCTGAAGACAATACAGAAAGGTTTTCAGCACATACATTATGTCTCCGGCCTAGCCTATAAAGTAATTTAATTTCTGCTATTTTTCTGAAGTTAACCTCCTGTATTCCAGTTTCCACTATTAAAATATATACATTTAAACAGCTACAATAGTGCATGTACATTTCTGTTCTGTTCCAGCAGGCACACTGTGGTTACATTTTAAGCACAAGCACTTTATAAAATACCTTTCTAACACACATCTGTACAGTCAAGTTTGATATATACATGATATACAGTTCTAATACAGTTATAACACAAACATCCTATATAAATCATGTTGATATTCACAAATGACATATCATTATTTACAAAATTCCAGATAGCTGTGCTGGCAGTATCCCCCTTTGTTAGAATACTCTTCCAAAAATTTCTTTTAGACAGGAGTAGTTTACTGGGTCTGGCTCAGGGTTTAATTCACACTATTAATCCTTGTTATAACGTGGTTTCTGGTAAAAGAAAGAGGGACACATCTTTTCTTGAAGAGATTCAAGATTTTGAATCTGGTCTTGAAGATGAAAGGGCAGATACATATTTTCTCCTATGTTTTCTGATTCGGACTCAGAGGAGAGCTCAGTTTCTGATTCTTCCTTTGGGGTTCCTCTCTCTTTGAGAATTTTCCCAGAATGTATCAGTATTTTCAGTGAGAGTGCACTGAGATTCCTCAGTCCCTCAGAAAATTTTTTGAGCTGTTATAGAGTTTCCTGAAACTTCACCAGTTTCACCCAGTTCTGTCAGCTTTGGAGGATGTGTGTCTCTGCCTGTAATTTTTCTGATAGTCAGCCTGCTGCCACTAAAAATGTAGTTAGAATGTATAAAGTTCCTCATTCTTTTTAGATTTTTTATACACTCTTCCCAGGCTTGACCCAGCAGCTATAGCTGTAGTTAATCCTACGGCTGTTAGACAGTTAGTTAATTCCAATCCTACTTTTTCCTGATAAAGATGGGAAGATTACTGATGGGTACGGGAAAATAGTGTATGTTTCTGCAGCGTTGATATCCATAATTTTGAACTATTATGTTAATGTTTATTCTAATTGTGAAAGTGCAAGGAATATTTGGTCTGCAGTTTCTTCTTATGAGGAAAAATCTGCTTTAAATTATTTAGTCTCTTATACTGTATTAGTCATTCTTCCAGGGCAATGGCCTCTGCTACAGTTTTGAGGAAGTTTGCCTTGCTGCATTCTTAGTACCTCCCAAGAGGATGAGTTTAATAAGATTTCAGTTTCTGTTTTGTATAGAAATTCACTTTTTTTGTTTATTTGCTGCAGAGGTGATCAGAAGTGTGATGAAGGGGGTAAGTTAAATCAGGGAATCTCTAAGATGTTTTTGCCCTCCTTCTTCAAAATGTTGAAAGGATTCTCTTAACTCCTCATTCAATTTTGGCATAATGGCAAGGGTGTCTCCAAAAGAAGCCAGGATCATCCAAACTCAAGGGCAGTTCAACTAGACAGCTTAACTGTTTAAGGGACTTTGTTCCCTCTTACTACCCTGGCAGTCCCATTTCCCTTCAAGAAAGTCTGAATCTCCACATTTCTGTTTGACAACAGATAGTTTCAGACAAATGGGTTCTGAAGATCATTCATCAAGGGTTATAGATGGCAGTGAGATGATATTCCTCCTTGCCCAGGGGTTATTCCTCGTCCTCCAGACCTGGCAATTATTTCCACATGTTCTTCATTACACAATGTTTCATGAAATGATGGAACCAATTCCTCCTTCTCAAGTTGGGAAATGTTTTTATTCAAGGATGTTTTTAGTGCTAAAGAAAGAAAATGCTTGTAGACCAGTTCTGGCTCTTTCTTTTTAGACCTGTTTGTGATAGTGCCTAACTTCAAAATGATGTAATTTCACAATCTGTTACTTGTTCTTTCTCATTCAGGTTTCCCAGTAACACTACATTTAAAAGATGCCTATTGTCACATTCCAAACAGGCGTTTCTTAAAGTTTGTGTGTCTGGATCACTTTATCAGTTCTCCGTTTTACCTTTGGACTATCCACTGCACCAAGAGTATTCACACATTGGCTATCTCCAGTTATTTATAGCTTATTGCAGGCTACAGGGTATCCATTTTTTCCCATATTTAGATGACTTGCTTATCTTTGCAGAGTCTTTTTCAAATTGTCAGGAATCGCTCACTTGGATGAGAGATCTCGTCCACAAGCTGGGATTCCAAGAGAACATTCAAAAGTCCTTTTGACTTCTTCACAGAGGATTCTGTTCCTGGGGTATCAGTTGAAAGAGCTTTTCTTCTACAGGAAAAAATAGATTTATGGCTAGATCTATTTCTAAGGTTTTCACTTAGATTTCAGTCATTGCAAGGGAATGCCTAGGATTTTAGGTCTCATGGCTTACATGTTTTTCATGATAATCCTAACAGGGCTCCATATGAGAAAGATACAATGGTATCTGAAGTCTCTTTCATCCTAGCACCACCATCCCATGTCTTTTCACATCACAGTGCTGGGGTTTGTTAGTAGAAAAATTACTTTGTGGACACAGCAAATATCCCTAAATTCGGGTCTTCTCTTATATCATGTAAAAGTGTTCTTGAAAAGGTTTTTGCATAAGAGGACTCCAGGAAAACCAGTAGCCCCCTCTTTGGATCTTAATTTTGTGTTAGAGAAACTAAACACTTGCTCCATTTGAACCAGATGATCTGGCTGACTTTAGTTTCTACTGATTGCTCTGAACTCTACAAGAAGGGTATCTGAGTTGCAAGCTCTTATGGTGAGTCAACCCTATCTCGTTTTCCATAGGGCAGGATTTCTTTGAGAACTAATCCTTCTTTTATGCCTAAAGTGGTATCTAAGTTTACTTTAAGCCAAACTATCCATGTCCCAGTTTTCTTTCTTGAATCTAAACATGAAAGAGAAAAGATACTACATAGCTTGGATGTCCACAGACAACTCAGGTACTATCTTGACATTACTAAGTCTTTCAGATCTTCTGATGAAGTTCATAGGTTGGTACTAGGCTATCAGCCCTAGGGCCTATACAAGCCTAGCCATAACAATTCCCTGGCTATTTCTTCCCACACTATTTACTTCCCTGGACCCCTGTCTAGCAGGGCGACTGACGTGATCCCCAGGGTGAATTTACTTTCTCCCATCCAATTGTCAAGGCTCATTTTGAAGAGGACCAAAGAGGCACTCTGCTTGACATGTATGGGCAATCTATTCCAGAGTCTGGGGAGTCTCTGGGTCAGGAACCTATCCCTCCAGCATGTTTTGTTTATTATGATGACAAGGTTTAGATCCCTTGAGCGTGTGGCTCTGAGGATTTGGGATTTCTTTAAGTGTAGCATGTCCAACAGCTCTGGGTTTGACATGGCCTTGTATGTTAAGCAGAGATCGCCTCTGAGTAGACGATATGCGACAGAGTATAGCTGGAGTTTTTTAAGGCAGTCAGCATAGGGCATCTGCTTTAGGCCTCTGATTCTTTTAGTGAGGTATTTCTGCGGCCTTTCCAGTTGTTGCAGATGTCTTGAGAGGTACATACCAAACGGGGCATTGTATTCTATAATGGGTCTAATGAGGGATGAGTACAGTGGGACAATGACCTCCTTTTTTCTGGATGAAAAGCCCTTAGTAATGAGGTGTGCCACATAGAAGGATTTTCTGACTGTTGTGGCGATGTGGTTATCGAAGGTGAGACCACTGTTCACCTGTGTCCCTAAGTCTCTTATCACACTTTCGGTGTTTAGTGTACTGCCACCTATATGGTAATTCACGGGTACATGTTTTTTCCCAAAGGGGATAAGTATACATTTCTTGGCATTGAGCTTGAGCCCATGGCTCTGGCACCAAGCATATGTTTCTGAAAGGCCCTTTTGTAGAATATCCACATCATTTGGGGATTCAATAATGGCTCCCGGTTTGCAGTCATCTGCAAACTTTGTTAGCCAGAGTTCCTTAGTGTTGACCTGTACTTCAGAGAAGTAGATGCCAAACAAGAGCGGTCCCAGGACTGAACCCTGAGGTACTCCACTTGTCACTTGTCTGGTGCTGGATTTGGAGTCGGCTACTTTTACAGTGTGGGTTCTATCAGTAAGCCAGTTAGCAACTCATTGGGTGATGTAGGGATTAATGCCCAGCTTAGTAAGTTTATCTATGATTCCAGAGTGGGGGATGGTGTCAAAGGCCTTGGCAAGGTCTAGATAGGCTGTGTGGACCACCTTACCCTTGTCCATGGCTCTGGAGACTGATTAGAAAAAGTCAATCAGGTTCAGGAGATAAGATCGGCCCTTCACGAACCCAAACTGGGTGGGGTCCAGTGTTTGAAGGCTGCCAATGTCTTTTTTTTATAAGTTCCATGATAATACGCTCCATAGCCTTGCAGATAAGGCTCGTCAGACTGAAGGGATGGTAGTTCCCGGGATCCAAGGTGGATCCCCCTTGTGGAGTGGGATAACTGTAGCTCTGCGCCACTCAGTGGACACGAAACCTGAAGTGAGGCTATGATTAAGCATGACACTTAGGTGAGGTGCCAGTTCATATTGTAGTTCATTTAGTACGCAGCCCAGGATGTCATCTGGTCCCATGGATGCTGTATTCTTAGCTTTGGAGAATACAAACTCACATTGGACTTTCGGTTAGTTCTCGAGAGTATGGAACTCGTCATCAGTAACAATTTTCTGTTTTTCCAGGGAGCATATTACAAACAGATAGGGGGGTATCTATGGGGGCCTCCTGTGCCCCCATTTTCGCTAATATAGTTCTACTATATTGGGAGCAGCATTTTTTATTTACATCCCCCTTTTACGAGCATATTAGATGTTATTTCTGTTACCCGAATGATATTTTTATTGTGTGGAGGGGACCCAAGGAGATTATTGAACCCTTTTTAGATTTTATCAAACACACTACTAATTTTTTAGAATTTATATCCAGTGTGATGGAAGAAGTGGTTCACTTTTTGGATGTGCAAATTAGGAAAGATTTAAGGTACAATAAATATGTTTCCTCTTTGTATCATAAAAAATATTTTTCTAATTCTTATCTTCACTTTAAAAGTGAACATCCTTATTCCCAGAAAAAGAACATTGTCAAGGGTCAGATGGTCAGAGCGGCAAGCATGACCACACTGAGGGAAGAAGTGATATCTGAACTAAAGTATATAGTTGAACTTTTTGTTAGACGTGGTTATCGAGAAGCTCTGGTTATCTCCCTCACTGATCACATTTTACAAGAGTGGGGAGTGAGATATATGCCCATTCTGTCCCTTGAGAATGGGGAGAGTTTCTGGTTCTATTGGACCAACGACCATAAAGATGGATGGGAGGGACAGTGATGCACCCCCTTGCAATGACACCTATTTTATGATGGATTTTCACTGAGATACCCACCTCATGAAAAATATAATACAGACTTCCTGGAACATTTCTGCTAGTATGCATAATAGTCTTGATGTGTTCTCTGGGAAATATAGGTTTAGTTTGAGAAGGGGATGGAATTTTAAGAATATTTTTGAAAGTCGTAAAGTTGATTCAACTTCCAGAGTAAAGATAGGCACACACAAATGCAGAAGGTGCCCCCAGTGCCCCATATGTAGCCAATGTAGATCAACTGTATTTGGTGGGTCCTGTTGGGCTGTTAAAGGCTAAGGGGTATTTTAATTGTCATTCTAAAGGGGTGGTATACCTTGCCTATTGTTCCTCATGTTTTGCATTTTATACTGGCAAAACAGAAAGAACTCTGAGACAGAGAATTTCTGAACACCTCTATGAGATCTCTAGGAAAATAGAAACTAATGCATTATTTAAACATACTTTGTTATGTGAGGACTATTCTTTTAAATTGTGGGTGTTGGACTAGGTAAAATGTTTTGAGAGAGGGGGGACTGGGAAACCAGTCTCGAGTATTGTGAGTTAATGTGGCAACTAAAGTTTGATGCCTGCTCATCCCCTGGGTTGAATGAACACTATTCCATCTTACCAGCCTTAAAGAAAAGAGGCTTAAAATAAGGCTATGTTATGGGATGTTTACATTTTCTATGGTTATTGAAGCTTTTTTATGTGTACATTTTTTATGTGTGCATTTTTTACGTGTGCATTCTTATATAGTTAGCTTGACCACAGTATAACAACAACATTTTCACGGCTGTATGTTTCACTGCTGCATTCTTTACTGTTCCATTCGCTGTTGTACCTTGTTAAGGTAGTCAGTTAGGTATTGACCAATGGAGTATTGTTATGTTAAGTGGTTGGACTATTTAATTATAGGTTCATAGGTTTATACTAGGCTATCTGCCCTAAGGCATTTATAAGCCTAGCCCAAATTATTGTGGCTTACGCCACCCCTTATATGAAAAAATACTGTGCCCATTAGTTTGTTGTGCCTCTGTCCAGCAGTGACACAGAGATGATTCCTGGGGTAAACCTACGATCTCCCATCCACAGGTCTAGATTTCTCTTGAACAGAGTCAGCGAGGTGCTCTGCCTCACATGGACCGGGATTTTATTCCACAGCATAGGAGTCTCTGAGTGATAAATCTATCCCTCCAGCACGTCCTATTTATATCCGTGCTAAGGTTTAAGTCGCTTGCTCTAGTGGTTTTGGTGGATTTGGATTTTTGAGGTGGAGCATGTCCATTAATTCCGGGTTGGACATGGCCTTGTATGTCAGGCACATGTCACCTCTGAGCAGGCGGTATGCGACTGAATAGAGCTGGAGTTTCTTCAATCTGGCAGCATATGACAGATTTTGGAGTCCCTTTATCCTTTTGGTGAGGAACTTTTGGGGTCTCTCCAATTGCTGCAGATGTCGGGTGAGATACATCCCGAATGGGGCATTGTACTCGATCATTGGTCTGATAAGTGAAGAGTACAGGGAACAATGACCTCACTAGATCTGGATGTGAATCCCTTCATGATCAGGTGGGCAATGTAGAAGGTCTTTCTAACCACTTTAGCAATGTGAGTGTCAAAGAAAGGCCACTGTCAACCTGGGTCCCCAGGTCCCTGATAACCTCTTCTGTGCTTAGTGGATTGCCACCTATATGGTAGCTTGGGGTTACCTTGTTTTTCCCGAAGGGTATGACTATACATTTATTGGCGTTTAACTTCAGGCCATGGCTCTGGCACCAGCTATCTGTTTCCGTGAGTCCCTTCTGAAGGATATCCGTGTCCGATGCACTTTCCACTATGGCGCAGTTTGCAGTCGTCTGCAAACTTTGTCAGCCAAAGTCCTCCCATGTTGGCCTGTACTTCTGAGAAGTAGATGCCAAACAATAGGGGGCCAAGGACCGAGCCCTGTGGGACACCACTTGTGACCGGCTTGGAGTCTGACACAGCGCCAGCAACTCTAACCCTGTGGGTTCTGTCCTTAAGCCAGTTTGCAACCCATCTTGTGACATATGGGTTTACATTTAAGCTGGTAAGTTTTTCTACAATACCCGAGTGGGGTATTGTGTCGAAAGCCTTTGCAAGGTCAAGGTAGGCTGTATGGACTGCCTTTCCCTCATCAATGGCCTTGGTGACTGTTTTGAAGAAGTCAACCAAGTTCAAAAGGCATGATCTTCCCTTGACAAAGCCAAACTGGGTCGGGTCCAATGTCTGCAAGTCCCCTATATCTTTGTTTATGAGCTCCATTATGATCCTCTCCATAGCTTTGCAGACTAGACTTGTTAAGCTTATGGGGCAGTAATTGTTAATCAATTAGTGCTGGGTTATTCTGATGAAGTTCCCTTGTGGAATGAAAGTGCTAAATCTGTGTGGTGTATTGGAACATTAAAGAACTTGTTTTTTCCTTGGTAGTTTGTGGAATTTTGGACATTCCTGGTGACCAGTGTGCCTGATATTGTTTTTCTCGGTTATTTATGCTATTTTGATACTATGCATTTGTTTTATTGCATCTATCTTTCTAAGTATTTTTATTTATCTGTTCTCTTTTCTATATTCCTCTAACAGTTACACTTCTCGTCTTAATTGCTTTATAGTTTTCTCAATTCAATGCTTCCATGCTGGCATTTTATTAATTCCTTTCCTTTCTCTTATTGCTCATTTTTTGTGGTAAGACTATCTGTTATTAATTTAGACACACAGTAATATATCCTATTTACTTCTGTTTTGCCACATGAATTTCTCTTAATGGTCTTATTATCTTTCTGTAATTCTTTCATCGGTTTTAATAAATCTATCCATCTCTAATAAATCAAGCAACTCTTCCCTTAGATCATTTTCTTCTAAACTGATGGCACATTCTTTGCTCTCTGTTTTACGTAGGCATTCTGTGGAAAGTTCCAGAATGTCTTTCAGTGACATATGCTGTTCAGGTGCATCGTGCATCATCTGCTGCTCCTTCATATGGGAAGTCATTGGCCTGTCACTCCACTACATTGCCTGTGTTAGGGTTGCTACTGTTGCTGTTCCTTCCCTTGCTGTGCAACTTCAAGTAAACTTTTGTACTGACCTGCTAGGGATGGCTGCAGAGCATAATCATGTGGCAAGTCTTCAGATGCTTTCCTCTCCACCTGTTTCTCCTTAGTTCGGGGACGCATTGTTCCATCATGCTGTGACATTACCTGTGTTGCATTTTCTACACTAAATCCTTCACATCGCAGGTAATCCTTAACTTCAGTTTCTATTTGTTTAACTTCTTCATTACTAATCATCTTTTCTACTTACCCTGTATGTTTTCTTATTTTTGTGTTGTGAAATTTTCCATATCTGTGTGCTTTTGTCTGTATTTCTCTTCAAATATCTTTGGTGCTTTTTTTTTTGTATGGATTAGTTTCGCTTTCTCCTTTGCTTAAAAACTGCACCATATCAGATCTCTTTTTCTTTCCCATGTCCATGTTTCTTTTTTATACCTTTCAAAAATCTCTGGGTTTTGTTCTTTTATATTTTCGCACTTCCTCTGTCAAGTCTTTTTCCAGGCAGCCCAAAATTTCTTTGTCTATGTAATATTTTTCATGGATCTGTTCTATTAGTGAAATGCAAATTTGTATTTGAAGCTATGGGCAGGTTTTTTTGTGCAAGTATTTTTCTTTCCTCTAATGTATGGTCTTAATTTTTCTCAATATCTTCTATTTGGAAATTCTAGGCTTCCTGCATTATAGTAATAGTACATAATAGTAGTCCACTCTGTCATCTTTATGGCTTTTTTTTGGCTTGTCAGTTTTTGTGTTTTTTTGTGGACTGCTACTTCCTTCTACAACAGGGGTCTACCCCCACCCCCCCTCCCAGAGTGTGGCATAACTCTGTTGTAGGAATGTTTCCATGTCTTGATGATTCTACACTGTCATTTTTTTCCCAATTCCTGGTGCTGGTGAATACACCAGGATTGGGCATTTTTTGTATCCTGGGAGCTTTGCGCTCAGATGTCTTTTTTATTTTTTAACCTACCTCTCTCTCCATGACATATGCTGTATAATCAGTTTATGTTACGACAGGACTACATTTTGAGAAATGTAGTATATTATAAAAGGTACGTTGATGATTTACTATTTATATGTAAAGGTGAACAGGCAGCATTTGTGATCTTTATGGGAATTCTAAACAATTCACATGGTTTAAAATTTACTTGGGAAACTGCTGGGGACAGCATTTCATTTTTGGATGTTACTTTTTAGGTTGATGAAACAAAAATGGTACAACACAAGCCTTATAGGAAGCCTACTGCAGTTAACAATTTCCTACATTCAACTAGTATGCATCCTTCACATTTGATTAGTTCACTGCCTTATGGTGAATTTAAGAGAATCGTAACCAATACTTCTGAATTGAATTTAAAAGAGAACAATTTAGAAGAGACATTCATTAGGTTACGGAATAGAGGTTACGATGAACATATATTGTTAAAAGCTAAAAATAAAGTTTTGAATACTGGTGAAACAAGAGTTGGAAATGAATGTTATTCTTACAGTAGAGAATTTGGAAAGATTGAGCAATAGGAAGGGATGGAAGAAAGACTGTTTTTTGTAACCAGATATTCTAACTTTTCGCCCATTTTGGAAGATATAGTAGTGAGGCAAGCTTGGGAAATAGTGATTCATGACACCTCTGTTGGAAGTTTGTTTCCAAAACACATACCTTTTTCCTATGGCAGATATTGTAATTTAAAAGAATTATTAAATAAAAAGATTTAACTTCTAGATATTTTCACACCGTGGGGAAAAGAGTAGGAACATATGCTTGCGGTAGATGTTCGTATGTCATAGGGTTAAAATTTAGATGGTACTAAGACTAATGGCAAACTATATAGGGCTAGTGAGTATTATAATTGTGACAGTTGTGGTGTGATTTATATCATAGGGTGCAATTGTGACCCTATTTTTTGGTATATTGGTCAAACCATGAGGAAGGTTAAGGTGCGTATTATGGAGCATTTGAGTGATGTTAGAAGGAAAAAACTTGAAAGTAATGTGGCCATGCACTTTGTGTCAAAACATCAAGGGTTGGAAGATAGTCTGATATGTAGTATTCTTGCACGCCCCTTGTGGTAATTTCAAACATCAGCTGAATAAAGTGAAAAGTAGAATGATCATTATCATACCTTATGTCCCCAAGGAATGAATTTAGAAAATAATCTTAATATTTAACATAGTTAAGTAATATTTTTATATGTTATTAAGGTCAATAAAGTTTATTAAATGAAGTTAAAATAAAGTTTATAGAAATATGTGTATTAGTATGTTTGAACTCGTATTTAAATGTATTGAATTGTGTATTAATATTGAAAATATTTAAATGTGGAAATATTTGAAATGGATTTATATATTTTTTGAATAAGTGCATATATGTATATATATATTTTTTTATACATTACTTATTGATGCACTCATACATAAGTATTACAGCTGTATTTGAATGTTAAATGTTCCCATGAATGACTTTGTAGCATATGGGGACATCGGTTATATGTTTATAGGTTAAACATAATTTTTTTCACAGTGGTTACAGTCTGTTAAGAGAAGTGGGTGTAAGATGAATGTAGTTAATCACATAATGATGTAATTGACACAATTAGAAGAATTTATTTGATTTATTGCTGATTTTAAATGGTATATAAAGGGACATATTATGTAGTTGAAAATGTTCCAGCAGAAGGTGAGAAGCCGAGGTACCAGAATGTTTGTAATAAAATAATTTATGTCCTGATGGTGGATTTCCTGTCTCTTATTTGTGTGGTATGAGGATATGCTATATAAGATACAGTCTATATAGCAATGTTGTCATGGCGATATTTTGTAAAAACAGGGTCCACCACATGAAGGTACTCAACAAGACCTGAGGATAAATTCAGTTGCAGCAATATTACTGTCCTTTTCCTGGTAATTTAATCATCTCTTCATTTGGAGCCCTCATCATGTCTCCATTCACATCCCTGCAGTATAAAGAGAAGCAGGATTCTAATAGCTTCATTTGTTCATTCAAGAAAATGTCTAATCAACAAAAACCTGACTAGGGGCAGTGGGAGAGGGTTTTAACTACTCTACTAACGAGTAAGGCCATGCATGCTGTATCAAAATGATTAATGTAGTTTGTTTGAATTATGATAAAGATAAACAATGTTTGTCTGAATACGTTAAACTGATTCCTGACATGTTTAGAAAGAAATTCAGGCAGTGCATAAAAAAGGCAAATAGCATGAGCGATTATATTGCAGAAACAGACACTTTCATAACTCGATGACTAGGTATCTAGTCACTACATTTGAAAAGGGATCAGACCCTTTGGTGAGGGAATAAGCATTCAGTGCTATGCCAGAGGACATGTGAATCTTGTTGGCAGAGCAGGAGTATAACACTACTATGAGGGGGAGGATGAGAGACCTTTATCTAATTTGCAGGTCACAACTACACAAGATGGTGGTAACCAGTACTCCACATGGGCAGGAGGGGTTTCGTGGTGGCATTTTAAACCATCACAGCATGTTCTACAGACAAAGTGTGAATCCACCAGTTACAGCACACAGCAAAATCTTGGAGTCAAATATTTTCATTGTAACCAAAGGGATATATACAATGCTGATGTCCACTGAGACAAAGTAGAGGAAACAGGTCAGAAGAGGCAATAAACAGGGATAGCAGTGCTACAGTGTTGTATTGTCTAGAGACAACTGCTGCAACAAACTATGACAAAGGTCTGTACACTATCCTGTGGGAGGGGAAAGAGACCATTGCCAAGAGAGATACAGCATCAGACATAACTATTGTGAATAAGCAGCTGGTACATTTTATGATATACGAGTGGATGGTTTAATAGGAGATGATTTTGGTAATGTAATACCTTGTATACATGTGGTTACATGGACCCTGCTATGAAGACAAAGAATTGGGGGGAGGCAGCAGGGTGAAACCCAGTCAGTGCTCACACCTCAAAAAAAAGATAATGATATGGTTATTTTAAAAAGGGGGTAGTTAGCAGCCATGAACCTGAATCTTTGCTACAGATGTTGAAAAGTACTGGGCTTCCTTTGGAATTAGGTATTAGTAGTAAGCCTGAATTTGAGGTACCACTATCAGAAAATAACAAACCTTCAATGGGGGAGCTGGCAAGGTTGCACAGAAAGAGTTAAATAGGCTGTACTTCACAGATCCTATTTTTGCAGAACTTGAGGGAGACAGCCAATGAAGTTTCTGACCGTCAAGGACAGGGGGAATCTGCAAACTGAATGGGTTATTTGTAGATAATGGGGTGTTTAAGCAGTGCTAGAGGAAGAAGGGATATAGCAGCTGGTAGTTCCAAGAGCATAGTGAGGGGCACCTCTGACCATAGCTCACAATATTCTCTTTTCATGCCATGTGGGCATAAAACATACAAAAAGAAGGCTGATGCAGAACACCAATGGTAAGCTGGTTATGTGTGTTACAGATAAGGCACTTCTGCAAAAGAAGTTGATTAAACTGACCATCTGTGGACAGGACAATAATATTCTGAGATTTGGGAGACATAAATTGAAAGGTAAATATTTAATGCAGCACACGGTAATTGAAACTGTAGATTCATTTAAGGACCTAGGTATCCAGCTTTGAGTATTTCTAATCATGACAACCAGTTGGTTAATGACAGTTACGGAACTATACGTTGTATAAAAATATTTGTAAAGTGTAGGAAATCAGACATGATGAAATCATTGTTTGTCGGTTACATTAGACACAAACTTGAGTATGGAATAACAATATGGAAACATTATAAAAAAGCAAGCATGTATATACTGAAAAGACTACAGCGGAAATATAGCAAGGGCATCCATGGATGTGAACATTTAAGCTATTATGAAAGATTAAAATATCTGAACTTGTACAGTGTCTCATACAGACATTTAAGAAGAAGATAAAGGAGGAGCTATTGTTGTCCTCTCATCTGAATGGTACAGGAATAAGATGGAAGAGATGTTGAAAGACATAACAACTTATGAGGAGGTTAGTACCAGTGGTTTGGATAGACACATCAGAAAGTTTCAGGGACGGGTGCGTGCCATGCTTATAGAACGCAGTACAGATAATGATCAGCTTAATTTTTTTAAGACTGATCACCCAACTGTTCCCTCGATTAGTGGGCTTCCTAAAGTGCATAAAAATCCTATTGATCCACTGCTTCGCCCTATTGTAAATCCTATTGATCCACCGCTTCGCCCTATTGTATCTGGGCAAGGATGGCTAACAGAATCCATGTCCCCGTTTGCAGAGAAAGAACTAAAAGAGATTTTGCTGAATATTCCCAGTGTCATCAGGGACACGAGATGATTTTCTGAAGAAGCTAACAGTAGCCTTAGGTTTATTAACAGAGAAAGGAGGTTTACTACTGACTACCATGGATGTCACGAGTTTATTTACCTCAGTACCTAATGATTTTGGAACTGAGGCAGTAAGAAAAGTAATCAGAGAAATGAACAGCAGTAAGGATGACAGTTTAATATGTTCTCTATTAGAGATCATGCTTGATACTAATGTTTTCATATTTGGACAGTCTATTTACTGGCAACGCTGCGGGGTTGCAATGGGCACTCCCTGTGCAAACAGTTATGCGAACATTGTCCTATCACACTGGGAAAATAAATTCATCCTAAATGATACTAACCCTTGGTTCCAATATGTCAAGTTCTATGGCCGTTTTGTGGATGACCTCTTCTTGCTTTGGGAAGGGGATGAAACCCACTTTTTGTTGTTCTTGCAGTATTTAAATGAAACAACATCATTTTTTAAATTTACAAGCCAGTTTTCACGTGATTCTGTTAGTTTCTTAGACCTAAAAGTCATGCTCAATAAAGATCCCATTAGAGACATCACTTTATAGGAAATCCACTTGGAGGAATCATTACCTCCATAAAAGTAGCATGCATCCAAGGCATGTGGCTAATAATATTATGAAGAATGAGGTCTCTAGAATCACTAAGAGATGCACACAGGAGATAGTAATCCAGCAAGAAGTGGCTGATTTGCAGGAATGTTTACGGACACGAGGCTATTCAGAGAGAGACACTGATTTGCATATCAATAAGCCTTGTATGAGGAGATTGCAGCATTCTGAAGCACCCTTGGTAGGGAAGAAGCATGATGCACCACCTATGCAATTAACTATCACATATAGTACTGATAATATGCAAATCAGGGAAATCATTAATAAATTTTGGCCGATCCTTACTCAGGATCCAAAACTTCGCTCTATAGTAGGTGATAGTCCACATTACAGCTACAAAAATAAGAAAAATATCAAACGTCTTTTATGTATGAAAGATGGTTTTCAGAGACCTGCTGTGGTGGGACGCAAAGGAACTTTTCAGTGTGGTAATTGCTCTGCTTGTGGCCATATAGATAGCAGTAATATCTTCAGACGTCCAGGCATGGATAGAGACTTCATCTTTAATTGCAAGGCCACATGTGCCACCAAAAATGTCGTCTACTTGGCTACCTGCAAAGATTGTACATCATTTTATGTAGGCAAAACCAACCAAATATTTAGAAAGAGATTATTACGACATCTAGGAGATATTCGGAGAGGGCATGTTCATAATGCTTTAGCAGTACATGTGTCAAGGTTTCCTGATCATAGTTTCCTATTTAAAGTTATTGAGAAAATACCCGAAGGTAATAGAAGAGGTGATGTCACTAACAAAACTGAGATATGTGAAACCAAATGGATAGTGAATCTATGAGCAGATCGAGCTCCTGGATTGAACGCAGTTATTCCTCTGAAACCAATACTTAAAGCCAGGAGGCCTACCATTGGCTAGTTAGGAGGTGTGTCAGTGAATCATTATGTTGAATGGCTGCAAATAATTGTGAAGAAGGTGTTTTCCTTTATTTTAAACCTTATTGGTTAAAATTTCAGTATAAATATGAGTAATGGTGTCCCTGACCAGTATGATCTAATGAAGGTTTTACCGAAAGCGCTTATCATATGTCAGTTTGGGACGTTATACCTGTGTTTTAATTTTGGAGAATTCTGTTCGGGACTTATTTTGTATGCTGTTTGGAAATTTCTGTGACGTTGAACTTTTTGTCACGCTGAACACATCTCACCAAGTACACAAGGCATTGTAAGGTATAAAACAGCATTGGCAAGCTTCAGTTTTTGTTTTTGTTTGAGCAAGGATTTGCCCATTGTTCTTGACAAGCAGTTTAAACCGCGGGGGTACCTAGTGTACTGCGAGGAGCATTTGAGGATTTTGCTAATTTGCCAGAATTGAAGGACATGCTTACTTATTTGTTTTGGACTTTGCATCATCTTTGCTGATAGAAAGCTTGAGCTGACTGCTAACAAATTTGAACACCCACAATGTTCTATGTTTTAAATAAACTTAGCAATTGTTTGAATAGCCGTGGAGTAGCGGTTTGATTTTTTCTCGCTTATTCAGATATATAAGGTATTTAGAGACAACTACCTCTGGGAATGTTTGGGAATTATCAAAAAGTAATAGAGAATCATCAGACAGCATATGTACAATCCTCATCAGCCTCATTTTTTACATGGGGTCGGGGTATCATGCTAACTGTCGCCATCTCTATCGATTCAGTGCCACACTCCTGCCTTCTTCAACACTCATGCCTGACTGTTGCAGATCTTCTTTCACATAATCCATCCACCTCTTTGCTGAACATCCTCGTTTCCTCTTACCTTCTTCTTGTCTGCCCCAAGATTGTCTTCTGCTTTCTTGCACACGTGTCCGAACCACCATAATAAGTTCTCTTTGATCTTTTCTGCAATTGGAGCTACTTTGGCTTCTGCTCTTATGTCCTCATTTCTTCGTCTGTCCCACAGTGTGCATCCTACCACCCTTCTCAGACACTTCATTTCCATCACCTCTAGCTTCTGCATCTGCTCTGCCTTTACTGCTCCAGTTTCTGTTCCATACAGCAGTACCGGTCTCACCACTGTCTTGTACACCTTACTTTTCAGCTTCTTTGGCATTCTTCTGTTATATACTAGACCTGAGACTCTATGCCAGTTGGCTGCAGCCCCTCTGATTTTAGCTTTGACTTCTTCATTCAGACTTTATTTCTCCTCAACAACTCCTCTCAGATACTTGAAGCTGTTTACCTGTTCCACTATCTTCCCTTCTATCTCAATTATCAGCTTCTTCTGATTTCCCCAATTTTCTGCCATTACCATTATCTTATCTGTGCTTAGTTTCATTCCGTGTGCCTTCAGTTTTGCATTCCATTCCTCTATCCTTTGCTGAAGTCCTTGCTTAGAGTCTGCCTGTAATGCCACATCGTCTGCATACAGTAACTCTGCTGATCTGTTCACTCCAACCTGTTTGCTAATGTAGTTCATCACCAGTATGAACAGCAGTGGGCTGAGAGCTGAACCCTGGTGTATACCCACTCCCACTGGGAACCACTCTGTAAGGCCGAACACTGTTTGTACTTATAGGTTCATAGGTTGGTACTAGGCTATCAGCCCTAGGGCCTATACAAGCCTAGCCATAACAATTCCCTGGCTATTTCTTTCCACAGTATTTACTTCCCTGGACCCCTGTCTGGCAGGGTGACTGACGTGATCCCCGGGGTGAATTTCATATCTCCCATCCAATCATCAAGGTTCCTTTTGAAGAGGGCCAAAGAGATGCTCTGCTTGACATGTATGGGCAGTCTATTCCAGAGTCTGGGGAGTCTCTGGGTCAGGAACCTATCCCTCCAGCATTTTTTGTTCATTGTGATGACAAGGTTTAGATCCCTGGAGCGTGTGTCTCTGAGGGATTGGAATTTCTTTAAGTGTAGCATGTCCAACAGGTCTGGGTTTGACATGGCCTTGTATGTTAAGCAGAGATCACCTCTGAGTAGACGATATGCAACAGAGTATAGGTGGAGTTTTTTTAGATGGCCAGCACAGGGCAACTGCTTTAGGCCTGTGATTCTTTTAGTGAGGTATTTCTGCGGCCTTTCCAGTTGTTGCAGATGTCTTGAGAGGTATATCCAGTTGTTGCAGATGTCTTGAGAGGTACATATCAAATGGGGCGTTGTATTCTATAATGGGTCTAATGAGGGATGAGTACAGTTTGACAATGACCTCCTTTTTTCTGGATGAAAAGCCCTTCGTGATGAGGTGTGCCACACAGAAGAATTTCCTGACTGTTGTGGTGATGTGGTTATCGAAGGTGAGACCACTGTCCATGTGTGTTCCTAAGTCTCTTATCACACTTTCGGTGTATAGCATACTGCCACCTATGTGGTAATTCACGGGTACATGTTTTTTTCACAAAGGGGATGACTATACATTTCTTGGCCTTGAGCTTGAGCCTATGGCTCTGGCACCAAGCATCTGTTTCTGTAAGGCCCTTTTGTCGAATATCCACATCATTTGGGGATTCAATAATGGCTCCCAGTTTGTAGTCATTTGCAAACTTTGTTAGCCAGTGTCCCTTAGTGTTGGCCTGTACTTCAGAGAAGTAGATGCTAAACAAGAGCGGTCCCAGGACTGAACCCTGAAGTACTCCACTTGTCACTTGTCTGGAGCTGGATTTGGAGTCGGCTACTTTTACAGTGTGGGTTCAGTCAGTAAGCCAGTTGGCAACCCATCGAGTGACATAGGGATTAATGCCCAGCTTAGTAAGTTTATCTATGATTCCAGAGTGGGGGATGGTGTTGAAGGCCTTGGCGAGGTCCAGATATGCTGTGTGAACCACCTTACCCTTGTCCATGGCTCTGGAGACTGTTTCGAAGAAGTCAATCAGGTTCAGGAGACAAGATCAGCCCATCACAAACCCAAACTGATTGGGGTCCAGTGTTTGAAGTTTGCCAATGTCTTTGTTTATAAGTTCCATGATAATATGTTCCATGGCCTTGCAGATCAGGCTCGTCAGACTGATGGGGCGGTAGTTCCCAGGATCCAAAGTGGATCCCCTCTTGTGGAGTGGGATAACTGTAGCTGTGTGCCACTCAGTGGGCATGAAGCCTGAGGTGAGGCTATAATTAAACATGACACTTAGGTGAGGTGCCAGTTCATTTTGTAGTTCATGTAGTACACAGCCTGGGATGTCATCTGGTCCCATGGATGCTGTATTCTTAGCTTTGGAGATTGTGTTTTTTACCCATGTGGCCGTTATTACCGGTATTTGGCAATCTTTTGGTACTGAGATGGGCCCTTTAGGGGGTGGGGGGGTGAAGTTTGCACTGAAGCGATCTGCCAGGATATTGGCAATATCCTTGGGATCAGTATATTTAATGCCATTTTGTTGTAGCTCAGAGCAGATCTGAGCATTGCCATTTAGATTCTTGACATAGCTATGGAATGCCTTGTGGTTGTCTTTGGAATCTTTGGCAATTTTATTTTCGTAACTAGCTTTGCAGGATTTTATGAGGGATCTCAGTTTCTTACTGAGGCTGGTAAGGAAGTTTTTTTGTATCCTGGGATTTTCCTCTTTTCTGCAACAGTTTCTTCCTTTTGTTGTAAAGTTTGTTTATGGCAAGGGACCACCAGATTGGCTTCCTTTTTTTGTTATAGAGCATCTTGGTTCTTATTGGGGATAGCACGATTCATGCACGAGTAGATGTGCTCGTACAGTGCCTTAGTGTAGGATTCAGCAGTCGAACTTTCAGTTCCCGTCTGCATGGGTGTCATGAAGTTTGTCACTTCTGACTTGAGTAGCATGACGCTGACTTTGGAGAAGTTTTTTACGGAGGTTTCCTTACTGGGGTCATTGGGTCCTTGTACATAGCCTGTATTAATTCTACCAATGTTTCTGGGACTTCAAACCACCACTGTACTGCCCAAAACAGCTTTCTTGGGACTTTGTCATATGCTTTCTACAAGTCTAGGAATGCCGAGTTGGACTCCTTCCTCATCTCTAGCTTCTTCTCAACTATCTGTCTCACTGCAAACATCAGGACAGTTGTGCTGCATCCTGATCTGATTCCAAACTGCTTGTCTTCCATCTTACATTTCACTACTCTGCATATCTGTTTTCAATAACCCTCTCCAGAACTTTCATGCAATGTAATAGGAGTTTAATGCCTCTGCACTGCTCACAGTTGTGAATGTCCACTTTGTTCTTATAAAATGTATGTGGAAGATTATATAGAAATGACAGGTGTACTTATGGGCTCTTTAACAGAGCAGCTGATCCATGGCATAGACTAACAAATTACATTAAAGAAAGTGCTAGTTTAGACATTTTTAAGAACAAAGTGGGCAATTATTATGGGAATAGCTGCTATGGCAGGCTAGAAGGACATTATTGCCCATGCTTTAAATATTTGTATGTATATATGTATTGGCCAGAGTACTGCATAATGTGTGAAGGGTTGCTGCAAGAGACGTGAGCAGAATCAAAGTTTTGGCAAGACAGGAGATAAAGCTAAAGCAGTTTTGATGCCTTTGTTAATTTTTGAGGAACCTTTTCAGAGAGAGAAGCTATTGTCATTCTGGGGACTCAGTTTCCCAAGTTATACAGGTAAGAGGTATAGCCTGGTGGTAATGGACTATGTTACTAGATACCATAAGGTGGTGGCTTTGTCCTCTATTCAGGCAGAGAAGGTGGCAAATAGTCTGTTAGAAATTTTCAGCAGACTAGTTTACCCCAAGAGAAATAGTGACAGATAGAGATGCCAATTTCATATCAGACTTTCTGGTGTATTTGTGGAAATGTTATTTTTATTATTTTATTTTATTTATTTATTATTTGTTGACCGGGAATGTCCGACTAGGTTCCACAGAGCCTGTTTTCAGCGGAGGCCCAGGAAGAAATGCTCCAGATGCATGTCTTTGGAATGTGGGATGAAACCGGAGTACCCGGAGGGAACCCACGCGAACACAGGGAGAACATGCAAACTCCACACAGAAGGCACCCCAGCCGAGAATCAAACCGGAGAACCTCTTGCTGTGAGGTGACAATGTTAACCACTGCACCACTGTGACGTTATAGGGTAAAGCATTTAAAGACTATACTTTGCCATGCACAGACCAATAATCTGGTGGAGAAGACTATACTTTATCATGCACAGACCAATAATATGGTGGCGAAGCCTATACTTTACCATGCACAGACCAATAATCTGGTGGAGAAGACTATACCTTACCATGCACAGACCAATAATATGGTGGAGAAGACTATATCTTACCATGCACAGACCAATAATCTGTTGGAGAAGACTATACTTTACCATGCACAGACCAATAATCTGGTGGAGAAGACTATACTTTACCATGCACAGACCAATAATCTGGTGGAGAAGACTATACCTTACCATGCACAGACCAATAATCTGATGGAGAAGACTATACTTTACCATGCACAGACCAATAATCTGGTGGAGAAGACTATACTTTACTATGCACAGACCAATAATCTGGTGGAGAAGACTATACTTTACCATGCACAGACCAATAATCTGGTGGAGAGGACTGTACTTTACCATGCACAGACCAATAATATGGTGGAGAAGACTATACTTTACCATGCACAAACCAATAATCTGGTGGAGAAGACTATACTTTACCATGCATAGACCAATAATATGGTGGAGAAGACTATACTTTACCATGCACAGACAATAATCTGGTGGAGAATACTATACTTTACCATGCACAGACCAATAATCTGATGGAGAAGACTATATCTTATCATGCACAGACAATAATCTGGTGGAGAAGACTATACCTTACCATGCATAGACCAATAATCTGGTGGAGAAGACTATACTTTATTATGCACAGACCAATAATCTGGTGGAGAAGACTATACTTTACCATACACAGACCAATAATCTGATGGAGAAGACTATACTTTACCATGCATAGACCAATAATATGGCAGAGAAGTCTATACCTTACCATGCACAGACCAATAATCTGGCAGAGAAGACTATACCTTATCATGCACAGACCGATAATCTGGTGGAGAGGTGTAACTCTACCCTAAAATTCATGCTGACAACATCAGCATAACTTCAGCTGTTAGTTCTTTAAATTCTCTACAACTAATCCAATTTTCTACTTCCCTTCTTTGTTGTCTTATTTTTTATATTGTAAAGTGTTTCATATCTGGGTGCCTCTGTCTGTATTTCTCTTCAACTATCTTTGGTGCTGCTTTTTGTACTGATTAGTTTTGCTTTCTCCTTTGCATAAACATTGCACTATATTAGATCTCTTTTTTTCATGTACATGTTGTTTATACCTTTCAAAAATCTATGGGTTCTGTTCTTTATATTTTCACCCTTCCTCTGTCATGTCTTTTTCCAGGTACCCCAAAGTCTCTTATCTATGTAATGTTTTTCATGAATCTCTTCAATTAATAAATACAAATTTGCATTTGAAGCTTTGATGATTTTTCTTGTGCAAGTATTTTTCCTTTCTCTAATTTCTGTCTTTCTTATTTTATCTGACATGCAGGAGTTGGAAAGGTACCTGCACTGCCTCATCTTTGTAAACATTGAGGTACTCCATGAATTCACAGGAATTTCACCCTTTGAGTTTCTGCATGGTCTAAGAAGATCAGTGTTAACTATTAAGGCCAACAACTCTTAGGTAGGAATGACAGAAGTGGCTTACATGTGTCCTACAATAGGTGTTAGTAAGATGTGGACAGAGCTTGCCAAGGTGGAAATTATTCAGGCAGGACCTAGCCCTGTTACCAAGGATGTAAACTCAGATAGCCTTTTAAGGCATGGAATTTGGTAGCGTACCAAAAGAACGTATTCTCATCTCAAGCATCATTTCTGGGGGTGTCTCAAGAAGATATGCTTGAGTTCCTTTGGGAACAATATTATATCTGAGAATAAATATGCCAATGTTCTTTGAGTCATAATGTAACAGATATGCCACCTGCATTTAAACTTAGTTAAACCTGCATCTGCTAAACTAATAAACAGGATTTAATCTTCAATACGTATGTTTTCAGTGGCATAAAAATAGGTTAATATGTGTACCTTATTTCTGTACTATGTATCTTTGAAATGCGTGTTCTCCAGTGGCATGAAATGATGGCTAAACTAGATATTTTTCTATGAAATGTGTACAAAATATTAGGGAGTTTGTAACTGAAGTTATAACTGCTTTCTGCTGGGAGACATAGCAATTATACACAGCATGTGAAAATGTAATTATCCTGTCCTGAGTTTACACAATCTGTGACTATTCCTGGGCCAGGATGTTAAAGGTCACAAAAGAGCAATTAGATAAATTCTTTTAAGAATTACCCAGACTACAGCAGGGAAAAACAAACTCTGCTTAACTGCATTTCAGAATGCTGTATGAAAAAGATAGAAACCCAGATAAATTAGGACCGAAGGTACCAAGCTATAGAAAATACTCCAGACCGATGTTCTCAAACAATTCATACAATAACCCACAAAGGCAAACTTACCAAAGGGAAAACTAACATTAGATCTCATTATTACAAATATATAACACAGATGCACCAACACTGACATCCAGCCAGACACCGTTAGGACCATTTTTCCCACCATTTTTAATTGTCATTTCAAAACTAGTAAAGGATCGCTGTACCACAGACAGACCATTCCTCCAATTTAAAGTACAACAACTTAACGACATGTAGAATAAAAATTAGCCCCAGCCCCCACCTATATTCTCTGGAAGACCGTACACCAGCTCTGTCATACTTTACTAGTATTCTTTCACTTATTCATGAAATCATTTTTCCTTTCATACAGAGAAGGCCAGACATAAAGCAAAACATGAAGCAAAGGGACAGTACTTGGGAAGCTTCCCCACCTGTCTTTTAAAAAGAGAGGAATTTAAAGAATGGGTAGTGGAAATTATTTAGAAGTTACTAGAGAAGATAGAATTTTTTCTGAAAATATAGCTAGGGAGTGGGAAAAATAAAATGTAGTTAAAAATAGGGTGGAAATAAAAGAAAAAAGAGATATGGTTAAGAAATAATAATATTTAGAGAGACTAAAAAAGGTATTGCAGTATTGGGGGAATCTCACTAAAAAAGAAGAGGCACAATTGCAGAGTGCTAAAGAGAAAATAAGGGATTACCTCAATAATATGCATGAGTTTAGAAAGATTGTTGTTTTTTTTTCAATAATAAATCTTTATTGTTTTACCACAACATTAAACAAAAAGAAAAACAGATAATTCCCAAATAATACTTCTAACAACAATACTACAACATATGTACACTATTTACATGAATGCTTCCATCGGTTAACCAAAATCAATAAAAAAAAGAACATATGAAAAAGATCATCCGCAGATCTAATATCTTGTAATAATTAATTTCTAATAACTTCCCTTGTAAGGTATATATGTCCAGGGGTTTAGCTGGGTTCGGCACATTAAGCCAATATGATATTGAAAATTTGCTCCCATATTTTCGGACTATTTATATTTTTGCTATGATCCTTGATTAGTAATTTGTGGGCTAATATATGTTTCATAGCTAAAATCTTAAAATTGTCCCATGAAGTTTGAGATGGATTCAACCAGTTTGTAGCTATGTAGAGTTTCATTAACAAAAAGATATTTATGAATATGGTCATTTGGGATCTAGACAAATTATTTGGAGGGATATGCAAAATCATAAATTCCCAAGAAAGTGTTGAATTTTGGTAACCCATCTTTTGAAGTTGAATTTTTAAAGAATTCCAAAGTTTATATATTCATTTGCAGCTCCAGAACACGTGAAGGAGGTCAGCCATTTGATTTTTACAGTATGGACATTTAGGAGAATTTGTAGAATGAAATTTATGCAAGCTAAGATGTGTATAATATGCATTATTAAGTATCATGAGTTGGGTAAATGTTAACTTTTGAAGAGATATTGATTTTATTGTTAAATTAATTGCTTTTAATATTTTACTTTCTTCTATCAGTGGTATTTTTTCTTTCCAATAGTTTGACAAGAGTACTTGATTTTGATATTTCAAATCTTTTATCAGTTTACTTGTAGATATTATAAATTTATTATCTTGTAGAAGAGTTTGCCATAAATTTGAACATTTTGTTAAGTCCTCATCATTAACTTTAAAATCTTTAAAGTAACCTATGGAAAGTTCCTTTAACTGTCTCAATATAACTAAATAAGATTTAGGAAGATTAATTTCCTGTCTTAATTCATGCGTTGAATAATTGAGATATGGGTATATATCAAGTAAAGTTAAGTTAATCATAAGTGGAAATTTTTTAAGATCTGTTAATTGATTATTAATTTTCAGGTTCGGATTCCTATGAAAGGGTTGGAAGGTCATCATATGTTTAAATAAGATTTAATGATTGAAAAAGATTTTGTATCAATATTATATATATTTTAATGTGTTCCATTATAGCATATGATTCAAACGTGTCTTTACTTAAAAAAGGTAATGATTTGGGATTGATATTCAGACTTACAACATGCTTGTAATTCAAAATTAACCACTTTGGTGATCATTTATTACTAAATGTATCATAATTAGCAATTCTTAAAATTCTGTTAGAATTTATTATTAAATAGTATGTTTCAAAATTGGGTAAATCTAGCCCTCCTCTATTTTTCGGAGTCATCAATTTATCATATGATATTCTAGTTTTCCTTGGTTCCCATATGAATTTAGTCGATTCTGAAAGAATTTGTTTAAAGAACGTCTTAGGGATTAGAACTTGAGTAGATCTGAAGATGTATAATATTCTGGGTAGTACATTCATTTTAATAATTGAAACCTTTGCTAATGATGGTAATTTCAAATTATTCCATCTTCTTAAGTCAGATAGTATGTGATCCCAAACCAGTTTAATATTATTGATATAAAAGTCTTTGTTATCTGTGGAAAAAATAATACCTAAATATTTTATCTTTTCTTCAGATTTTACTTGCCCTACCAATGGTAAAAGTGAAAAAGGTTTCAGAGTTTTTAAAGGAAATAAATTGTTTTTTTTTAAGGTTTATTTTATAGTTAGATATTACTGCAAAGTCATCCACAGCTTTTAATAGTTTTTTGGTATCTGAAATTGGTGTTATACAGTATATATTAAGATCATCAGCAAAGGCAGCCATAGATATTTTAGTACCATACAGTATTGGGGCATTATGGTATATATTTTGTTTAATATGTAAAAATAGTGGTTCTAGATATACATTAAATAATATGGGGGATAAAGGACACCCCTGCCGGGTTCCGTTTTTAATTTGTATTCTTTTAGAAAAGTTTTTGTTGATGTATAAAGTTGTTTAAGGATTATTATATAATATTTGTAACATTAGGATAAAGTCTTGAGGTATGTTAAAATATGGTAAAATATCAAACAGAAATTTTATATTAACTCTATCAAAAGCCTTTTGTGCATCAATTATAAGTGCATAAGAAATTAATGTATGAAGTGTTAAAGTATTGTCACTGGTTTGTCTAGCAGTTAAAAATCCAGCTTGTTCATTAGATATTATTAAATCCATTACTTTCTTCAATCTATTAGCTAAAATAGAAGTCAGGATTTTCATATCTATATTTAAAAGTGAAATAGGCCTGTAATTATCTGGGTTTTGAAGATCAGAATTTTCTTTAGGTATAAGAATTGTTTTTGATGCATTAAAGTGAGGGTCATTAATGTTATTGTTAATTATATAATTAAATATATGCGGGAGTATTTTACCAAAAGTATCGCAAAAAGTTTTATAAAACTCTGCTGTCAGACCATCAGGGCCCGGTGCTTTATGGGATTTCAATTTTTTGATTGTATGTATTATTTCTTCAGTGGAGATTGGTTTAATTAACTCTACCTGAGAGTTATCATCTATTTTCGGAAAAATAATTTTTTGCAAAAAATCATTATTAGTCCTATTTATAAGTGATTCATTTTGATCACCATAAATTTGAAAATATATCAGTTCAAAGGTATTTATAATATGTTCAGATTTTGTATATGTTTTATTCTTGAAATGGATTTCCGGAATTTGAGAGGGTGTTTTCGATTGGTTAATAATTCGACCTAATGCCCTTGATGGCGTTTGAATATGGTTAGCATATCTTGCTAGCATTTTATGTTCATGAAAAGTCAATCTGTTATTTTGGATCAAAAAAAGATCTTTTTGACATTTTAATAATTCTGTTTCTGTTTGTCTGTTATAATTCCGGATTAAATCCTGATCTAGTGTCTTAATTTTAGCCTCTAATCTTTGTACATCTCTAGTTTGTATTTTTTATAGTACAAGGCTTTTTGAAGAAAAATCCCTCTTACTTGTGCTTTAGTTGTCGCCCATTTAATATCAGGTGTATGGTGTTGTTTAGGTAAATTGACTAGTAGGAGATTGAAAATATCTTGAATTTCCTGGATTATTTCTTCTTTTAACAAGTTTGGATTTAGAGACCAATTGTAACCCCTGTGTGGTAAACTATTTCTAAGGACTTTAGCAAGAGTTAATGTAATTTTAGAATGATCTGATAAATAACGAGCTTGTATAGATACTAAGGGGTCTAGATTAATCAGTGTTTCTGAAATCAAGAAGAAATCTATTCTAGACCACATTTTATGACAAGTTGAATAGAATGTGAAACTGTTTGTGTTAAACTGATTGTTTAGATATTTAAAAGGCTCATACAGTTTAAAGTCAACTTTAAGTTCGCTTAGTGCTACTACTGCTTGATTATTAAATGACCTTTGTGGACTTGATTTATCCAGTTTAGGATTTTGATAAGCATTCCAGTCACCTCCTATCATTATATAGTAATTGTTATATTGATTTAAAATAGGATAAAGTGATGCTATGAAAGACTGTTGATTATTACATGGTGCATATATATTAAGAAGTAAGATGGGTTTATCATAAAGGGTAGAGGAAAGAATCAGATAGCACCATCTTCCTTCTTTATCTATTTTAGAATCTAGAATTTTTCCTTGATATTGATTTTTATTTATTTTTATTTATTTATTTTACATTTGTTGACCGGGATGGTCCGACTGGATACATGTCCATTTTCAGCGGAGGCCCGGGGAGAAAAGCTCCACATTGCAATAAAATACATATAAGTTTACACATTACATAGATGGAAAAAAATATGGTAGTTAACATATTGTATACATTCATGTAAAAACTGATGATAGCAGAATTACAGTTAAAATACAATTCTGAAGAGAAAAAAACTAGTGAAAAACTAGTGCAGTTCAAGGGACTTTAAAGTACTGTGTAGAGTTTCCAGTTCATTGCTTTTCTAGAGTTCTGAGGGATGATGAAGGAACTGCTTACTTTATTACAGAGGGGTAGGATTAGTAGTCGGTTAGAGTAAGAAATTGAGAAGATATCCAATTTGTTCAAGTAGTGTAGGATGTGTTAAAGTTGACAGGAACCTAGCCTGGGTTTACGCAGGGGCATATCCAATGTGCCTTAAAGAATTGGGTAAGATTTTTCTTGAATTGGGAAAGTGAATTGGAGAGTCTTAGGTTGTTAGGTAGGGAGTTCCAAACCTTGCCTATGGAATTAGCATAGAGAGCATCCCCTCCCATATTGTTGGATTTGATGGTTTGGACCAGTAATCTGTTAGAGGAGCGAAGACTACTTAGGTTGAAATAGGGGGTCAGTAGAATGTTTAGTGAGGGAGTTTTTTCAGGTTCCTTGATGATTTTATATGCTTCAGAGAGTTGGTTATGTTTGAGAATATTTGGTAGTTCTAACCAGTCAAGTTTCTTTAGGTTAAGGCAGTGATGTGTTCTATAAGGGGCACCTGTAATGAATCTAGCAATGTGATTGTAAGTCACTGAAAGTTTATTAATGTCCCCTATGTTGAGGAAAGAGAAAACAGGGGAAGCATACAATAGTGTGGAGAGAAGATGGGTACGTGCTATGGTTAGTTTGGCAATGGGGGTGAGGAAGTTCTTAATTCTATACAGTGATCCGAGTTTCTTATTTACAGTCTTTATGGTTTGACTGATGTGTAAGTTAAATTTAAGTTTATTGTCAATAGTGACCCCTAGTAGTTTAGTGTTAGTGTCAGGTTTAATTATGGTGCCATTATTAGATTGAACAAAGAAGGTGCTATTATTAGCTAGTGGGGAGTTTTGCGCTGGAGGAGGAACTGAGGTGGGAAAGAATAGTAATAACTTAGTTTTTTTAGGATTTAGGATGAGATTCCTCTCTGATAGCCATTTTTCAATTGTACCAAAGCATTGTTGGTCTTTACTTGTAAGTCAGGGAGAGCGACATTTGAGCAGATGAGGGTGGAGTCATCTGCATATTGGATGCATGTGGCTTGAGGGATAGCTGAGTGGAGTTCATTTATAAACACGGAGAAGAGAAGGGGACCTAGAATGGAGCCTTGTGGAACTCCTATGGTATTAGGTAAGGGTTGAGAGAGCTTATTTTGCCATTGGACTGCCTGTTGCCTTCCCGAGAGATAGGCATGGAACCAATTGAGAGCTGAATTATCAAAGTGGAAGGTTTTTAGCGTCTGTAGCAGTAATTGGTGATTGACCATATCAAAGGCTTTTGACAGGTCAAGAAATAGGGCAGAAGATATTTTTTTGTTGTTGCGATTTTTATTAATTGAGTCGGTAAAGGATAGGAGGGCAGTGGTCGTACTATGGTAGGGTCTAAAGCCGTGTTGAGATTTGGTCAAAAGATTGTTTAGAGAGAGGTGATTAAGAAATTGTTTATGAACACATCTTTCCATGATCTTAGCTATTGGAGATAGAATTGCTATGGGTCTGTAGTTAGATGGTTCGGTAGAAGGACCACCTTTATGGAGTGGTATGACGTAGGATATTTTCCAGATATTGGGTACTGTGGCCTCAGTAAAGGTTCTGTTTATCAGGATGGAAATGGGGTAGGCTATAGCATCAGCTGTTATTTGCAGGTATTCGGCTGGGAGCCGATCTGCCGAGAGGGTGGTAGGTTTAAGTTTTTTCAGTAAGGTTTTGATGTAAGAGGTAGGGATAGGCTGTAATTTGAAGGATGGGAATGTGGCTTCATTAACATTAGTTTGGGGTGGGGAAGGGGGAGGAAGTTGATTGGCAAGAGATTGAATAGTTTCTGTAAAGAAGGAGTTGAAGGTGTTAGCTATGACTTCAGGCTTTTTGTCAATAAGAGTCTCAGGGGTAGGAGTGGCTGATTTCCCAGGATGAAGGAGATTATTTAAGCCTGCCCAGAACTTCTTAGGGCTGTTCTGGTGTTTGTCTTGAAGGTGACAGAAGTAGTTCTTTTTGTCCATAGTGCTGGCTTTTTTGGTTTCATTTCTAAGTTCCTGGAATTTAATATGGTCTAGGGGTGCCTTGGTGGCTCGCCATTTGTCCCATGCTTTATCTCTAATTTTAATTTTGGTTTTCGTTTCTTTGGATAGCCAGGGAGCTATCTTCACCTTAGTCCTGGTAAGTCGGTTAGGAGCATGGTTGTCAAGAATCTTTAGGAATGTGTCATTAAAAAATGACACACTCTCCTCTAGGGGTAAAGTTTTTAGCTTTGTCCAGTTGCAGGACTTGAGTTCTGCTACAAATTGTGATGGAACAAATTTCTTCTTATTTCTAATAAGTCTATATAAGGGAAGATTTGTCCTAGAAACTTTATGTTTAATTAAGAAAGTGACAAGATGGTCACTCAGGTCATTAGGAAGGGTCCCGGTGGTATACTTATGGGCGTGGTTATTGGTAAGGATCCAATCTAGTATACTTTCTTTTTGGTAAGCGTTACCTATTCTTGTCGTAGAGATTATATTTTGGGAGAATCCATGCAGGTTAATGGGTGTGGGATTAGTCTGTGCTGAACAAAGTGTCCAGTCAATGTTAACATCGCCTAGTACAATGGTTTCTTGAGGGTAGTTTGTAGCTAGCCAATTTAACGTTAGCTCCATGGTTTCTAAATTGTTCCCAGGTGGAATATATATTACAAAGAGGTTAATACTTTTTTGGTTATTTAGGCATATTTTTAAGGCTAGTGTTTCTGCATTGGCTGTTATAGGGGGTTGGATAGGGTGCAATATGATATTAAGTGAACTTTTGAACAGGACAGCTATACCACCACCCCTTTTTTTTTTACGGTCAACCCTTAAAATATTATATCCAGGTGGGAGAATTTCTTCATCTTTGATGATCGGTTTAAGCCATGTTTCTGATAGGCACATAATATCAGGGAGGTGTGTGGCTATCATGGCATGTAGGTTTTGAAGCTTATTGTTGATGCTTCTAAGGTTAAGATGGAAGATGAGAAGGGAGCAGGCTGTCCTTTGGGTTAGTATTGGTATGTTAGTGTTAGGGTTGGAGGTTGGGCCTGGGTTTGGCCTGCCCGTAGTGGGGTTGGGGGTTGGACCTGGGTTTGGGTGTATATCACCATCTATCATAATACGTTTTTTCAGTTGATCTAAGAGTTTTAGGAGTTTATAGAGTATCTTTTGTCCTTGTTTGGTTGTTGGGTCCTTTGGGTATAGTTGGGTGAGGTATAGGGGAGATAGAGAGGAGAAGGTTTGTTAGGGAACTGTTTTGTGGAATTACTAGTTTGTCCCTTAGGGTAATGATATCCTGTGAGCTTTAGGTTTTCATAGCTAGTTAGCATATAGGGAATAATTACAAGTGGTAATATAAGGGGGATGAGAAGGTTCTTAGCTTTTGACATAATTAATAGGAAATAGTGGTATATTATACCAAGTGGGACCACAAAATAGGATGCTTAGTATACTTGACTGCCGGATTAATGAGAGGGGATGTAGTTAATGTGTGGGAATTCAATTGGTTCTGGGATCTTTGGGGTGTGGTTTTTGAGCAAATAAAAGTAGAGATAGTGGGGGCGGGTGGGATTAGGGGGCAGGGTGGGGCGCGGAGCGAGCCCGAGCGAAGCGAGGGTGAAGCGGAGCGGGGATACACCGCTCAGCAGGAGCTTTCTATATCTCAAGACTTGTAAAGCAGGTGAGTGTAGAAGGCCACTAATAATGGCAACTCGACCTGCTTGTATGTAGCAAAGTTGTTTGCGGTGGAACTTAAGTCCCACGCTATAGTTACACCTTTGTACCAAATGTAATAGCAGACTTTAGGGATAAAATCCTGATATCGTTTGGCTACCGTAGGCAATAGGCTGAGTAGATACTGTAATTCTTATCTGCCTGGTATACTATGCTAAAGTAAACTGTTACAAGGTCCTTTTTGTCAAAAATATAGTTATTGACCTTTTCCCAGGGAAGTCGTTGTATTTGTACAGGTGGTTAGAATCTTCCAGTGCAATCTTGCAGTGTAAAGTTCTCTTGTTTCGCTTTAATACTATGGGGCTAACTCTTGGTGGCCACGCGGTGGAAATTTACCAGGCAGGTACCTTTTCCCAGGGAAGTCGTTGTATTTGTACAGGTGGTTAGAATCTTCCAGTGCAATCTTGCAGTGTAAAGTTCTCTTGTTTCGCTTTAATACTATGGGACTAACTCTTGGTGGCCACGCGGTGGAAGTTTACCGGGCAGGTACCTTTTCCCAGGGAAGTCGTTGTATTTGTACAGGTGGTTAAAATCTTCCAGTGCAATCTTGCAGTGTAAAGTTTTCTTGTTTCGCTTTAATACTATGGGGCTAACTCTTGGTGGCCACGCGGTGGAAATTTACCGGGCAGGTACCTTGGGGCAGGAGCAGTCAGCTAGGCAGAAAAAAAATACACGCACTAGTATTTTTTATAACTATCGCCACCCCCGCACTATTTGTTTTACCTTCCGAGGCTATAACTTCTCTAATCCATTTTTTTCCTTAATAACTGCCAATTGATCATTGGTCAAATGAGTTTCTTGAAGTAATATAAAACATGCCCTAGCTTGCAGAAATAAATGAAGAAAACGTTTCCTCTTTTTCAAGTTCTGGAGCCCTTTAGTATTCCATGAGTCTATTTCCCACATTTCAAAACCTTTATTTTGCGTAAGTGTTCTTTAAATCGGAAACAATATGATAAATTTAGATAAGTTTTCAACATGTGTATACTATGGAAGCATTCTTGAAATCCCGTCCCATACCAGTGCCTACCCACTATATCCCTGGACCAGGACATATATAGGTTTTTTACATAATAAAACATTATAAGGATTAATAACATTGACAAATATGTGTTCTTCAGGTTAAAATATGTAACATACATGACATATAAAAATCCTATATAAACTACAACTAAGTCTACAAAGCCTAACCTATACATTCCCTATCAAACACTACTATACATCTACATCTCTAGTTCTTTCTATTTACTTGAATAAGTCACGGAAAAGGGATATTAACAACATATATAAGTATTATCAGTCATCTCCATTAAATCTCACGTCTTATTTTAATGATAATAGTTTAGTATGTCTCATAGGTTCATACTAGGCTATCTGCCCTAGGGCATTTATAAGCCTAGCCAGAGTGTGTATGGCTTTCGCCACCCATATTAAATTAATTTTGCTATGCCCTTTTTCAAGGTTAGTATACTGTGCCTCTGTCTAACAGTGACACAGAAGTGATACCTGGGGTAAACCTACAATCTCCCATCCACTCATCAAGATTCCTCTTGAAGAGAGTCAATGAGGGACTCTGCCTAACCTGGACTGGGATTTTATTCCAGAGTGAAGGGAGCCTCTGGGTTATGAATCTGTCCCTCCAGCATGTCCTATTTATTTCAGTGCTGAGGTTCAAGTCCCTCGAGCGCGTAGCTCGATGGGATTTGGATTTTCTGAGGTGCAGCATGTCCATTAATTCCGGGTTGGACATGGCTTTATATGTCAGGCACAGATCGCCTCTGAGCAGGTGGTATGCCACTGAGCAGAGCTGGAGTTTGTTTAACCAGGCAGCATACGGCATCTGTTTGAGCCCCCTTGATCCTCTTGGTGAGGTACTTTTGGGGTCTTTCCAGTTGCTGCAGGTGTCTGGTAAGGTACATCCCAAAAGGGGCATTGTACTCAATTATGGGCCTGATGAGGGATGAGTAAAGAGTCTCGATGACCTCCCCTGATCTAGATGTGAATCCCTTCATGATTAGGTGGGCTATATAAAATGTTTTTCTAACCACTTTGGCCACGTGGTTGTCAAATGAGAGATTGCTATCAACTTGGGTCCCCAGGTCCCTAATTACTTCTTCTGTACTTAATGGATTACCACCTCTGTGGTAATTTGTGGGCACTTTGTTTTGCCAAAGGGATGACTATACACTTTTTGGCATTTAGCTTAAGGCCATGGCTCTGGCACCAGTTGTCTGTTTCTATGAGGCCCTTTTGGAGGATGCTTGTGTCGGCTGGAGAGTCTATTATGGTGCCCAGTTTGCAGTCATCTGCGAACTTGGTCAGCCACAGTCCTTCCATGTTGGCCTGTACCTCCGAGAAATATATACTGAACAAGAGAGGTCCCAGGACTGAGCCTTGTGGGATGCCACTTGTAACTGGTTTGGAGTCTGACATGGCTCCAGCTATTCTAACCATGTGGATTCTGTCCTTGAGCCAGTTTGCAACCCATCTAGTGACATAGGGGTTTATATTTAAGCTGGTGAGCTTATCTATAATGCCCGAGTGGGATATTGTATCAAAGGCTTTTGCGAGGTCCAGGTAGGCTGTGTGGACCACCTTCCCCTTGTCAATGGCCTTGGTGACTGTTTCAAAGAAATCAACCAGGTTCAAGAGGCAGGATCTGCCCTTAACAAAGCCGAACTGGGTGGGATCCAGTGTCTGCAGGTCCCCAATATCTTTATTTATAAGGTCCGTGATGATCCTTTCCATAGCTTTGCAGACCAAGCTAGTGAGACTTATGGGGCGATAGTTTCCAGGATCCGTTGAGGCACCACCTTTGTGGAGAGGGACCACTGTTGCTGTACGCCACTCTTTGGGTACATATCCTGTAGTAAGGCTGAGATTGAACAGTAGTTTTAGGTTTGGGTTTAGCTCTTCTTGGAGTTCATGTAGGACACAGCCCGGGATACCGTCTGGTCCCATTGATGCTGTGTTTCTTGCTTTGGAGAGGGCAGCTCTTACCTGACCATCTGAGATGTCAGGGGGGCAGCATTCTGCTGGGATAGATATTAGCCCTTTTGTTGGGGAGGGGGGGGAGAAGTTTGTGCTGAACCTGTCAGCTAGGATGTTGGCAATGTCTGTGGGTTCGGTGTATTTTTTGTCATTTTGGACTAATTCTGAGCATATCTGGGAATTCCCACCCAGGTTCCTAACATAACTAAAGAAAGCCTTGTGATTATCCTTAGTGTCCTGTGCAATTTTTCTCTCGAAGCTGGCCTTAGACGATTTTATGAGTGCCCGTAGTTTTTTGCTAATACTGATCAGAGATGCCTTCCCTTTTTGGGATTTTGCTCTATCATGTAGTAGCTTCCTCCTTCTATTGTATAGTTTGTTTATGGCTGAGGTCCACCAGACAGGACATCTGCCTTTGGAGGATTGGGTCTTGGTTTTATTTGGGATTTCATGATCCATGCATTCCTGAAGGTGTTCATAGAATGCGTTTATAAAGGATTTTGCGGTCTCGGCCGTATTATCCACAGGCCCGGGGGCTTTGAAGGATTCCACCTTGGTTTTGAGGAGTGTGAAATTTGCTTTAGAAAAGTTTTTCACTGTGGTTTTCTGGGCATGGGGTGGGGTTGGGATGTGAATATCCAGTGAGATTAGTTTATGGTCTGATCTTACCAGTGAGGGATACACTTCTGGTCTGGAGCATAGAGTCCCCATGTTGGTGATGATCAGGTCCAGTATGTTTTCCCCTCTTGTGGGAGTGGTAACAAGTTGTTCCATAGCATTTGAGTTTATAAATTCTAGGAACCTTTGGGCTAGGGTGTTGGAGCTAGAGTAATGCTCCCAGTCTATGGTTGGGTAGTTGAAGTCACCCAATATAATGGTGTTTGGAGAGACCTTCATATTTTCCAGTGTTCTCAGGAAGGCCGAGTGGGGTTCCTGGGTTTGGGAGGGTGGTCTGTAGCAGGCTATAAACTGGAAGGCAGTTTTACCCACTGTTAGTTGCACATGGATAGTCCCTGATACTTCGTGTTGTGCCACCAACCTGGAGGTGTGGGTATCTTTGATGAATATTGATACTCCCCCTCCTTTTGTGGTTCGGTCCAAGTTTTGGGGCCGGTATGAGGTATAACCTGGTAGTGTTGGGGTGCTCTCGAGAGCCTTGAACCAGGTTTCTGTTACTGCACAGTTATCGATGTTCTCCATGCTAAGGAGAGTTTTGAGTGCATGCATCTTGAGGTTTAGACTTCTGGCGTTGAGTAGCATTACTCTTAGTTTCTTATCCTGTGTGATACCTATGGAGGTAGGTTTGTCTTTTGAGCCTTGCCTAAAAAAGGCACTATGGGGGTAGCAAGAGCCTTTGCCAATATCCAAAAGCACAGGGGTGACAGGTGCAAGCCGTCCCTAGCGAAGCATCGTGGCTTGTCGAGCATGTCATCACAGGCTAACAGGCATTGGATCCCCTTTGAATGACATCAATACTTAAGCCAATTGTTGAAATTGATAATCTTGTCTTCGTACTGTGGCATCATTCTTGGTGAGGGTAAGATGCTACTCAAGGTCAAGGTCATACTGGGCTACATACTCAGAGAGCTCCTCTATGTCTCTTTTCATGTAGTCCAGGGAGGTACATCTCAGGTCATTCACACCAGCATGGACAATGACTGAGTCATATTTGTACTTGCCTTGGAGTGACCTGAGTGCTTGTGTTATGTGGCGGATCCTAGTGCCCGACAGGCAGCTCACCGTGACCTTCTCCTTGATCAGCCTGGTGAGTGGGACGTCAGTGTGCCTGATGATAGAGTCACCTATTACAAGTGTATCAGGTGTTTTGTTTAGCCTTAAGGGCTGTGACTGTTTGGCACACTGGCTTTGTGAGCTATGTGTTGCACGTGTTTTGTTTTGGGGTAGCGGTTGCTTGGGTGTCTGCTTTGGAGGTCTCTGCTGCTTAGGCAGATTTTTATTTAGAAATAAAATTGTGTTGGATCTTATGTGGTCGTATTGCTGCAGATTTTTATTTAGAGCCTCCAAGTATGTTTTTGTGTGTTTATGTGTTTGGTTTGCTGTCGTGGTAGGTCTATGTGAGACTGGAATTGTAGTGAGTGTGGTTTCCTTCTCCTCCTGACTGGTTACGCCAGTACTGAGTTGAGAGAGCTTAGCCTCCAGTTTGGCTATATGGTTGCATCTCTCACATGTGTTGGAATTTGTTGGGAGGAGGAGAGGGTTGTCTGTGTACATGAGGCAGTTGTAACATTGCCTCAAGATTCCCAGATTCACCAGCTGGACTGGAGAGGAGATTGACAACTGACCTTTGGACATGCTAGAATAGTATTGGGAATTTCTTTATAATTGAAAAAAAATGGCCAATGGGGAGCAAGGTACTCTCAATAAAAATATTCATAGAATAATGAAGCCAATATGTTTATGGAATATGTAAGTAACTAGCCTGATCGAGATTATATGTAAACCTATATTTAAACCTAAAGAAAATCAAATATGAGACACTATCAAGAGTTACAAAATACAATAATCAACCTGTATTCAGTCTAAAATGTCTTCTATTAATTGGAAAATAGGTGATAAAAAAAAAGTTTTGGTACATCAGATCTATATAGGGATATAACATCTACATAGTGATAATAAATAACCACTTTACTACCATAATTGGATCCTTCATTGTTTATATATTCCAGATTTAAACTAAAATAACTAGTAACAATAAGTAATGGCATGGTTTAGCTTTCAACTTTTAGAATCCAAAGCTGTCATAGTTATAAAGTTATATAACCCATACCTAGTGTCATATATACCTATTACCCTATGTTATAGTTATTTAAAATGGTCCTAATAATTACAAAGGTAATCCAGGAATTAGCAGAACTACTTAATGTTGCTCTAAATACATTGATATCTATGTACATTTAACATCCTACATTCAGTACCCTTTATTCCAGATTTGTATTTGTTAAAAGCTATTATATTATGCCATGTACCAAAATAGCTATAATCCTGTGATAGATTACTGAAAGGGTTTATATAATTCCTCACCTTATGTACTGGAACCTAAATAAAGAACAGTGTAACATCAATACTTATCAGTAATCTCAGTGTATTAGTAAGATATGTGTAAGTCATTTCTATTAAGGGACTTAACAAACCAGATTATATACTTGAAAAGTCATTATAGATTAAATATGATTAACAACTTATTTTATACTTTACATAATAACAGTTTAAAACCTTCCCAATAATAATTTTCAGGCATTAGTACAAGCTCTGATTACCCTCGTATATGCTTCGTGTTTTCACCTGTAACTCTATATACTTGCATAAATTAAATGCTTTTCATGATTTAGGTTTAGTAAATGTGTTAATATGTGCTTATACTATTAAAGAAAACTGTAATTACAGTTTCTTTTACATTGTTCGGTCTTGGACAGTTTTCTTCAGATTTCCGACCCTGGAAACCAGCCACTGACTTTGCGATGGGGGATCTTTTAAATGAACAGACTTCTGGAAGCACCACATCAAAACCGGACCCTCTGCAGCAGCAAGAGCATTTCCTGTCTCTTTGTGGGGAAATGTACTTCGTGAAGGCTGTAAAACATCGGAAATAACTTGCGAACATCCAGGAGCTGAAAAACAAGGTTATCTGATCGACAAGGGGCCTGGTACACTAAAACCTCAAACAAAGGAATACCAAGACCTCAAGTTACAGCAGAAGATGAATTCGACCTCTGGTGTCATGCCAGTCGCAACGGAGGGCCAGATTAACTGTCTGAAGTAGGCAAACTCTTGAAAATCGTCAAAAAGGTAGATTTTGCTTCTTTTTTGTTGTGACAGAATATTTAGATCCATCGCCAGTAAATATTAATGTATTAGGGTACTTCATTTGAAATCTTATTTGTTTTTCAATAAGAAACTTGCAGTAGGGAGATAATGATTGTCTGGCTTGTCTAATTTGCAGAGGCAAGTCCTGAGCCAAAGAATTCTGTTGTTTTTCCACATAATGAAGCCTCCATTTTTCTTTGCAGTTAATAGTATTTTGTTGACATCTTGGTAGTTAAGAATTTTTACATAAACAGGTCTTGGTCTATTCGAAGCCTGAGATTCCCTCAGAGCTCTATGGGCTCTCTCTATTATTATTTGTTTAGCCACATCAGAGTCATTGAATAATGTTATAAATATTTGTGTGATAGATGGAATTAGATCATTATACTGCACAGTTTCCGGCATTCCTCTGATAATTATATTGTTTCTCCTGGATCTCGCCTCCAGGTCCACAATTTTAGCTTGAATAGAGTGAATGTCCAGATCATGTGCATCAGCTTTTTTGGCAAGCAATATTAATTTGTCTTCATTCTCAGTTATTCTAGCTTCAGTTTTATCCATTCTTTCAAGAATTTGACTGCAGGAAATTTCAAAGGATTGTACTTGGTTGGATAGCTCTTTCAAAGCTTCTTGAATGGGTAGCAGAGCAGTTTTAATATCTTCCATGTTCGCCATTTGGTCTGCTTTATTTTTGTTCCCTGGTTTTAGGTGTTCCTGCTGTTTTGAAATTTTCTGTCTTTTCGAGTTTAAATCTTTTTCTGGTGATTGAAGTTCTGACAGTTTGGTTTTTGTAGTTGTGTCCATGTTTTTCTCTTGTTTTGACATTATATATCAGTACTGGAACTTACTATAGTTTGATTATAGATAGGCCAACTTTGCTGAACACACGGTTCCTTGTTTGAGACTCTCTTCAGAGTCCGTCAATCTGTTATAATCCTGTTAAATTCTTTAATTTTCCTGGTTCATTCACCTCTTGAAGGATACTTAAATTGAGTTAGACTTGTTTTACCAAAAATTATTGTTAAATAGATCGTAGTATAACTTCAGGGTTAGATTTTCCTCAGGATATATGAAGAGCTGTAGATAGCAGTGTTCACAGAATGGCAGCCATCTTTGAATCTAGAAAGACTGTTGTTAATCAATTGTTTTTTGATAATAACTCCAGACCACAAAAAAAAAACTTTTAGCACAACAGCTTAGACAACAGAAAGTAGAAATGGCTGTTGCCAAGCTTAGGGAGCCTATAACAAGGAAAATAACTAGAGATCCTATAGAGGTATTAGAATATTTTTGAAATTTATGAGCATCCGTATAAACCAGAGAAATGTGGAACTCAAGAAAAAGTAGCTTATGGAAGAATTAAATATGCCAAAGTTAGAGATAGATGAGGCTCAATTATTAACAAGATAGGAGATAAAAATGGTGATGTATAACCAATCTACGAAAAAGTTCCCAGGAATGGATTGTATTCCTGTTGAAGCTGGGAAGCTAGGAGGGAAAAAAAGTGATAAAGATCTGGAGGGGTTTGTTTAACAGTATTTTAAAGGAGGAGAAGCACTAACATCCGTGAAGAAAGTGGTGGTGGCTGTAAAAACTAAACATCCATCAGATCCAGCTTCATACAGGCCCATTTTGATTCTAACCATGATTATAAAGTGTTTGTAATGGCTAAAATAATGGCAAAGGTGATGCCAAAATTGATAGATGTGAATCAGTGTGGTTTTGTGGAGGGGACGCAAACATTTGACAACATTAATAGAATATTAGTGATCCAGAAGGAAGCAGAATGTGAGAAAATACCACTGGTATTTGTGGGTCTTGATGCAGAGAAAGCATTCGACAGCGTGAGCTGGGATTTTATGAGCAGGGCAATGGAAGCATTTGCATTTTCTGACACAATAATAAAGTTAATTAGAAGGATTTATGAGGGATTGGGGATGCAAATTAAAGTGGGGGGGGGTTCCTCTCTGATAACCTCTGTTTGAGCAGAGAAACCAAGCAGGGATATCTTCTTTCCCCATTGTTATTTACATTGTATTTAGGACCATTGCAAAAGAACATAAGGGACTCAGAAATTCAAGGATATAATTGGTATGGTAGTCAAGAGAAGTTGGCTTTATTTCCATATGTTATTATTTTATACCTGATAAAAACAGAAAAAGAACATTTCAGTGTTCTGGAACATTTAGAGAGAGTTTCAAGTCTTTTTGGGATACAAAATTAATGAAGATAAAACAAAGACAATAGCTGTAAACTATATACTCACATACAAATTGGTTCAGCAATACTTATATTTATGAGGACATGATAAAATAAAGTACTTAGGAGTGTGGGTTTAAAAAATTCTGTGATGGCAGCTAAGGATATGTGGGAAGAGACTAAACAAAAGAAAAAAATGAGAAACTGAAAGCTCTGTTTTATGGATATAGATAGCAAGATGCAAGCAGCAAAAATGTGTTTAGCCCCTTTAGTTTTAAAAACAAGTCAGGTATATTTTTATCAACCAGAGGAGAAGGTCTGGATAGCAATTAGTAAAGAGTTAAATGATTTTATCTGGAAGGGGAAGAGGGCAACAGTCAAGTGGGATAAGTTGATCCAACCAGAAGCACAAGGTGTATCTTGCTATCCATATCCATATAACAGAGTTTCCAGTTTCTCAGTTTTTGTATTATATTTTGTTTAGACTCTTTTCACATATCCTTACCTGCCGTAACATAATCTTTTTAATACATAGTCCTAAGTACTTCATTTTATCATGCCTCCATAAATATAAGTATTGCTGAACCAGTTCAGGTGTGAGAATATAGTTCACAGCTATTCTTTGTTTTATCTTTATTAATTTTGTATGCCAAAAGACTTGAAACTGTCTCAGAATGTTCCACAACACTGAAATGTCCTTTTCTGTTTTTTATCAAGTATAAAATAATATTTGCACACAAAGCCAACTTTTCCTGACTACCAAGCCAATTATATCCTTGATTTGAAGAGATATTACAAAGGTACATAGTTCATGCTCCCACACATAGCACAAGCAGAAAGCTATAATTAACAGTGGGAAGGAATGATAAAAGCTATAATTAACAGTGGGAAGGAATGATAAAAGCTATAATTAAAAGTGGGAAGGAATGATAAAAGCTATAATTAAAAGTGGGAAGGAATGATAAAAGCTATAATTAAAAATGGGAAGGAATGATAAAAGCTGTAATTAAAAGTGGGAAGGAATGATAAAAGCTATAATTAAAAGTGGGAAGGAATGATAAAAGCTATAATTAACAGTGGGAAGGAATGATAAAAGCTATAATTAACAGTGGGAAGGAATGATAAAAGCTATAATTAACAGTGGGAAGGAATGATAAAAGCTATAATTAACAGTGGGAAGGAATGATAAAAGCTATAATTAAAAGTGGGAAGGAATGATAAAAGCTATAATTAAAAGTGGGAAGGAATGATAAAAGCTATAATTAAAAGTGGGAAGGAATGATAAAAGCTATAATTAAAAGTGGGAAGGAATGATAAAAGCTATAATTAAAAGTGGGAAGGAATGATAAAAGCTATAATTAAAAGTGGGGAGGAATGATAAAAGCTATAATTAAAAGTGGGAAGGAATGATAAAAGCTATAATTAAAAGTGGGGAGGAATGATAAAAGCTATAATTAAAAGTGGGGAGGAATGATAAAAGCTATAATTAACAGTGGGGAGGAATGATAAAAGCTATAATTAAAAGTGGGAAGGAATGATAAAAGCTATAATTAAAAGTGGGAAGGAATGATAAAAGCTATAATTAAAAGTGGGGAGGAATGATAATGAAACGGGAAACTCAAGAAACAAGAAGAGACGGGGAATTTGGGTGCAGATCCTTACGAGAATAACAATAACCATACAGAATATTATATTCACAAAGCAGTAGGAAGTATTCTAAGAACCAAGCCAACACAGGGATGGAGAAAAGAGATTCTGCTGATAGGGATGACTGCAGTAAAGAGTACAAGGAATAGGCAAGAGGGGTCTGGAATTTGCTGGAGAAAACTGGCAAAGCAATCAAGGTAATGGGATCAAATAATTAGAGAGGAAAAGGTGACAGAATCAGAAGAGGCCAATAAGTCATTTGAACTGCACATTAGGGATTGGCTTCCCTATCATAGGTTCATAGGTAGGTACTAGGCTATTGGCCCTAGGGCCTATATAAGCCTAGCCAAACGGTACCCTGGCTTTTTCCACCTAAGAAAATTATTTTCCTGTGCCCCTGTCAAGCAGAGCCACAGAAGTGATCCTGGGGTGAATTTCCTATCTCCCATCCAATCATCAATATTTTTCTTGAAGAGTGCTAATGAGGAGCTTTGTTTGATACAGACAGGTAGTTTGTTCCAGAGTATGGGAAGTCTCTGGGACAGGAATCTATCCCTCCAGCATATTCTATTTATTGTGGTGACAAGGTTTAGGTCTCTAGAGCGTGTAGCTCAGAGGATTGGGATTTCTTTAAGTGGAGCATGTCCAACAGCTCTGGGTTTGACATAGCTTGTATGTTAGGCAGAGATCACCTCTTAGTAGGTGACATGCAACAGAGTAAAGCTGGAGTTTTTTGAGACGGTCTGCATAGGGCATCTGTTTGAGGCCAGTAATCCTCTTTGTGAGGTATTTCTGCGGCCTTTCCAGTTGTTATAGATGTCTTGTGAGGTACATACCAAAAGGGGTGTTGTACTCTATAATGAGTCTAATGAGTGATGAGTAGAGGGGAACAATGACCTCTTTTTTCCTGGATGAGAAACCTTTTGAGATGAGGTGTGCCATGTAGAAGGATTTCCTGACTACTGTGGTGATGTGATTATCAAAGGAGAGACTACTGTCCATCTGTGTCCCGAGGTCTCTTATCACACTTTTGGTGTTAAGTAGACTACTGCCTATGTGGTAGTTCATGGGTACAGAGTTTTTACCAAAAGGGATGACAATGCACCTTTTGGCATTGAACCTGAGGCCATGGCTTTGACGCCAGGCATCTGTCTCAGTGAGGCCCTTTTGTAGGATATCCACATCGTTAGGAGTTTTGATTATTGCTCCTAGTTTGCAGTCATCTGCGAACTTTGTTAGCCAAAGACCTTCTGTGTTAGCCTGTACTTCAGAGAATTAGATACCAAACAGGAGAGGACCTAGGACTGAACCCTGTAGTACTCCACTTGTCACTGGTCTGAAGTTAGTCTGCTACTTTCACAGTGTGGGTTCTGTCAGTGAGCCAGTTTGCAACCCCTCTTGTGACATAGGGATTTGTACCTAGTTTAGCGAGTTTATCTATAATTCCAGAGAGGGGGATGGTGTCAAAAGCCTTGGCGAGATCTAGATAGGCTGTGTGAACCATCTTACCTTCATCTACGGCTTTGGTGACCACTTCAAAGAAGTCTGTCGGGTTTAGGAGACATGATCTGCCTTTTACAAACCCGAACTGGGTAGGGTCCAGAGTTTGGAGATTACCAATGGCATTGTTTGTAAGTTCCATGATGATACGTTCCATAGCCTTGCAGACCAGGCTCATCAGGCTAATGGGGCGGTAGTTCCTGGGGTTCGTGGTGGCTCCCTCTTTGTGGAGTGGGATAACCGTTGATGTGCACCATTCAGTGGGCACAAAGCCTGAGGTGAGGCTATGATTGAACATGGTACTTAGGAGGGGTGCCAGTTCGTTCTGTAGTTCATGTAGAATGCAGCCTGGGATGTTGTCAGGTCCCATGGATGCTGTGTTCTTGGCTTTGGAGAGTGTTTTTTTTTACCTGTGCAGCCGTGATTACAGGAACTTTGCATTCTTCCGGTATAGAGATGGGCCCTTTAGGGGGTGAGAGAGGGGTAAAGTTAGCACTGAACCTATCTGCCAGGATGTTGGCAATATCAGTTGGTTCTGTATATTTAGTGCCATTGTGCTGTAACTCAGAGCAGATCTGAGTTTTGCCACTGAGATTCTTGACATAGCTATAGAATGCTTTGGGGTTGTCTTTAGAATCAGTGGTGTTTTTGTTTTCATAACTAGCTTTGGAGGATTTTATGAGAGATTTCAGCTTCTTACTGAGGCTGACCACGGAGTTCCTCCAATCATGGGATTTTACTCTTTTTTGCAACAGTTTCTTTCTTCTGTTGTAGAGTTTGTTTATGGCAGGGGACCACCAGATTGGCTTCCTTTTTTTGGAGGATAGCATCTTGGTTCTGTTAGGGATTGCACGATCCATGCACTCGTGTAAGTGCTTATAAAGTGCATTTGTATAGGATTCAGCAGTTGTACCTCTACTGCCCGTCAGCATGGGTGTTGTGAAGTTTGCCACTACTGTCTTAAGAAGCGTGAAGTTGGCTTTGGAGAAATTTTTTATGGTGGTTTCCCTAATGGGGGGTGGGGGTGGGATTTGGATGTCTAGGATGATTAGCTTGTGGTCAGATCTGACCAACGATGAACTGACCTCTGGTGTGGAACACTGGTTGCCCATGTTGGTAATGACCAGGTCTAGGATATTGCTGCCCCTGGTGGGAGTGTGGATAAGCTGATCCAAGGTGTTGGAATTTATGAATTCCAGAAAATGTTGAGCACAAGAGTTGGTACATGAGTAGTTTTCCCAGTTAACGGTGGGGTAGTTGAAATCACCCATTATTAGGGTGTTAGGTTGTACCCTAATATTTTCCAGTGTATCAAGAAATGAGGAGTGGGAGTCCTGGGACATGGTGGGGGATCTGTAGCAAGCTACAATTTGGATTGTGGTCTTGCCCAGAGTTAATTGCACTTGGATAATCTCGAATGCATTATGCTGAGCAACTAGCCTGGGGGTGTGGATATCCTTAATGAATATGGACACGCCTCCGCCTTTAGTGTTTCGGTCTAGATTAGGTGGCCGATAGGTGTGGTATGAATTATAGCCTGGTAATTCAGGGGTGATCTCTGGAGCCTTGAACCAGGTCTCTGTCACTGCACAGATGTTGATGTTCTCCATTTTAAGGAGTGCCTCGAGTGAATGCATTTTGATGTTTAAACTTCTAGCATTAAGTAGCATTACCCTCAGATTTTGCTTGCTTGTACCTGTTACAGTGGTGAATTTGTCATTTGAACCTTGCCTAAAAAAGGCACTATAGGGGTGGCAAGAGCCTTAGCTAGTACCTGGAATCCCAAGGGCAACAGGTGCAGGTCATCTCTGGCAAAGCATTGTGGTTTGTCGATCATGTCATACCAGGCAGACAGATACTGGATCCCCTTAGAATGACACCAGAAGCTTAGCCAATTGTTGAAGTAAATTATTTTGTCCTTGTACTGTGGTATCATTCTGGGTGATGGCAGGATGCTACTCAGGGCTAGGGTCATAACTGCCTGGGCTACAAGATCGGGCAGCTCTTCCATGTCTCTTTTCATGTAGTCCAGGGAGGTATGTCTCAGGTCTTTCACACCAACATGGACAATGACAGAGTCATATTTGTACTTATTGTGGGGTGACCTGAGGGCGTGCATTATGTGGCAGATCCTGGCACCTGACAGGCAGCTGACACTAACTTTCTCCTTGTTTAGCCTAGTGAGTGGAACATTAGTGTGCCTGACTATAGAGTCACCTATGACTAGAGTGTTGGGTACGTTGTTATGCCTTATGAGCTGTGGTTGAGTAGCACACTGAGTTTGTGGGCTGTGTTTCATTTGGGTTGTGTTGGGGGATGGAGGTTGCTTGCGTTTCTGCTTTGGAGGTCCCTGTTGCTTGGGTAGATTTTTATTGAGAGCCTCTGTGAATAGGGGGAATCCTAAGTGAAAGACCAGCACTGGTAGAGTTTCTAGTGGAATCTAGAACAGATGCTGCTGTTAAAGGAGGGATAATTAGTAGAGCATATATAATATTACATGATAACTATAGAAACCAATCAGAGGAGGTTATAAACGATTAGGAAGGGAGGCTGGAGAAGCAATTCACAAAGAAGCAATATGAAAATATATGCATGGCCTCCAAATATGCAACACAATCTGGAAGATTTAGGATCTTTGATTGAACGTGTTTGCACTGATTTTTATACCCCAAGCAAACTCCAAAAAAAAATTTCGTCAGGTAGACTGCAAATGTTGGAGGTGTGATGGGGAAGAAAGACAAATGAGAACATTTTTTGTGGGGGGAGTGTAATAAGTAAAATTCCCTACAGACTACTCTATAAGAAATACTGGGTGAAAAAACTGATGCAACTAAGGAAATTATTTTTATGAACTATGATACAGAATCGAAATTTCCTAGATATAATAATGCCTTGCTGATTTTAATTCTGGTGGATGCCAAAAAGAAACCAAAGTGTAAACCAGCTGTACTAGAAGTACTAGTGAATATAGTATCAGATATAAAACAACTAAAAGTGGGATCTTCAGAAAAGGGTAGGAGCAAATTACATAGAAAAAAATAGGAATTGTGTGAATAATACATGCAGAATAATGTTTTTGAGGAATAATGATGTGCGGCCACGGTGGTGCAGCGGTTAGCGTTGCCGCCTCACAGCAAGAGGTTCTCCGGTTTGATTCTCGGTTGGGGTGCTTTCTGTGTGGAGTCTGCATGTCCTCCCTGTGGTCGCGTGGGTTTCCTCCGGGTGCTCTGGTTTCCTCCCACATCACAAAGACGGATTGGACACTCTAAATTGGCCCTAGCTGTGAGTGTGTGTGTGTGCCTTCTGTGGAAGATTGGGCACCGGGCTGGCAACTTGACACCGTAAAACTCCACTGCCAATCATGAGCGGACAGATGATCTGCTGTGGCGACCCCTAACCGGGAAAAAGCCAGAAGAAGAAGGCAAGGCAGGAATTGAATGAACTTTGTAATGTTTGACTGTCGATGATTGGATACATTACAAGTGATGTATAATGTTTTCAACTGAAAATATGTCAATGTTTTGATTTATGTAAATGTATGATTGCCTGTGTCTTAAGTGATAGTTTAGTAAATATGTCTCTTGTTAAAAACAAAAAAGAAATGAAAAATGTTTTGGAGGAGGAATGCGGTTTAAGAGAAGGCAAGAATTGAGCAATTTATGTAATGTTGAATTGATTATAACGTACAGAAGAATATATGTGATGTATAATGTTTGTTACAATGAACATGTTAATATGGTTTGTTTTATTCTATATAAATGCAAGTTTGCCTGTTTCACAAGTGATAATTCGATAAAGGTGTTTAAGAAAAGAAAACAATGCTGCACTTTGTTGTACGTAGTAGTTAAACTACTGTGTCTACTTCCAATTAGCACAACCACATTACCGTTATATCTTCTTCTCTATTAACACTTAAACTTGTATACCCTGACTAATATCTCACTCTGATATATCTTTTTATTACCGTTATATCTTCTTCTCTATTAACACTTAAACTTGTTTACCCTGTCTAATATCTCACTCTGATATATCTTTTTATTACCGTTATATCTTCTTCTCTATTAACACTTAAACTTGTATACCCTGTCTAATATCTCACTCTGATATATCTTTTTATTACCGTTATATCTTCTTCTCTATTAACACTTAAACTTGTATACCCTGTCTAATATCTCACTCTGATATATCTTTTTATTACCGTTATATCTTCTTCTCTATTAACACTTAAACTTGTTTACCCTGTCTAATATCTCACTCTGATATATCTTTTTATTACCGTTATATCTTCTTCTCTATTAACACTTAAACTTGTATACCCTGTCTAATATCTCACTCTGATATATCTTTTTATTACCGTTATATCTTCTTCTCTATTAACACTTAAACTTGTTTACCCTGTCTAATATCTCACTCTGATATATCTTTTTATTACCGTTATATCTTCTTCTCTATTAACACTTAAACTTGTATACCCTGACTAATATCTCACTCTGATATATCTTTTTATTATTTGTACCCATCTTATACACTACTTTTCTATCTGTAAATTCTCAATACAGTACTTGTATATTTTACTGTACTGACTACTATGCAATGTAGTCACTGAAACTGTATTGTAAAATCTGTTGTTTTAAATATTGATTGCATTAAATTTGTTACCTTGTAGCTTTTCTGCACTGATAAAGGGCATCTGTGCCCAGTCAGACTTTGCCAGTAAATAAATGTCAGTAACTAACTAACTAACTAACTAACTAACTAACTAACTAACTAACTAACTAAATTGAAGGGTCTTACACATGTGATAATTTAGTAGCTGCCTTTGTTCATTAGTAGTGCAGGGGATAGTCCTGGGTTAAATGTTCAGTTTCCCATCCATAGTTCCTAGTTGTACTTAATATCAACAAGGATGAACTTTATTTTATGTGGATGGGAATTCTGTTCCACAGCAGTAGTATCCTCTGCAAGATGTACCTGTCCCTCCAAACCATTCAGTTGATGTTGCAGAAGGGGTTTAGATCCCTAGACCGAGTATTTCTGATGCTGTCTGACTTGCTGATGTGCAGTAAATCCATCCATATTGGGTCAGAGGATGTCTTGTATGCCAGACACAGGTCACCTCTTAGCAGTTTGTAGGATATTGAGTATGGTGACAGGGCTTTGAGTCGGTCCATGTAGGATATGTTGTTTAGGCCTTGTATCCTTTCAGTAAGGCACCTCTGGGCATTCCAGTCATTGCATGTGTCTGGACAGATACATGCCAAAGGGGCATTATATTTAATGACTGGTGTAATGAGGACTGAGCAGAAGGGGGCAATGACATCTCTAGATCTATACACAATCTATTTGTTTATAAGCTGTGTAATATAGAAGGACTTTCTTACAACAATGGGCACATGTTGGTCAAAACTAGGTTACTGTCCACATAAGTTCCCAAACCCAAAACAACTTGGTCAACATTTAGGGGTACACTGTTAATGTGGTAGTTCCCTCGAATAGATGACTATTGAAAGTATATAATAATGCATTTTTGGCATTTAATTTTAATCCATTATTTTGGCACCAGTTATCTGTTTGGGAGAAACCTTCCTGCAGGATGGCTAAGTCATTTGGGGATTCAGTGACTGCTCCTAGCTTGCAGTCTTCTGGAAACTTAATCATCCAGGGCCCTTTGGTATTTGCTTGTACTTTAGAAAAGTAGATGCCATACAGGAAAAGTCCCAGCACAGAACCCTGGGGGTCTCCACTGGTTACTGGTCTTTTTTGTGGAGGTAACTTCCCCTATTTTGACTTCCTGAGTCCTATCTGTGATCCAGATGGTAATCCCACAGGTGACATAGGGGCTTATTCACACTTTATTTAGCTTTTTTACTATGCTTGTGTGGGGAATTGTGTCAGAAGCTTTGGCCAAGTCGAAGTATGTGGTGTGTACCACTTTGCATTTATCATTGCTTTTTTGACTTTTTCAAAAAATCCACTAGGTTGAGTAAGCATGATCTCTGCTTGATGAATTCAAACTGAAATTGGTACAATGTTTTGAGGTTTGTTATGTCCTGATTGATTAGTTCCATGGTAAGTCTTTCCATGCCTTTGCATATGACACTGGTCAGTCTTAAAGGTCTGTAATTGCCTGGGTCTGTGGAAGGTCCTTCCTTATGCAAGGGAATGACTGTAGTTGTTCACCATTCACTTGGTACAAAACCTGTGTGGAGGCTGAGATTCAAGAGTGTTGTTAAGGGTGTGGCTAAATCATGCTTCATGCTATTTAAGATGCATTCAGAGATATTAGGACAGTGCAGTAGTACAGCGGTAGCATTGTCACCTTGCAGCAAGGGGTTCTCTGGTTCGATTCTCGGCTGGAGTGCCTTCTGTGTGGAGTCTGCATGTCCTCCCCGTGTCCGTGTGGGTTTTCTCCAGATGCTCCGGTTTCCTCCCACGTTTCAAAGACATATATCTGGAGCATTTCTCCCTGGGCCTCTGCTGAAAATTGGCTTTGTTCCAAGTTGGACTTTCCTGGTAAACAAAGTTAAAAATAAAGAAAAATATTGTCAGAGGTGCCTCAATGCAGTATTTTTATCTTTTGATAGCATTTTTATGACTTGGTCTTGTGTGATAGTGAGAGATGAGCCAGTTTCAGGTATAATTTGAGGAAGAGACATAGGTGAGAGAGAGAGAGGGGTGAAGTTAAACTAAATTTATCAACTATTAGGTTCACTACATCTTCAGCATCAGTGTAGGTAACACCATTCACAATCAGGTCAGCACATTGTTGTATTGTGGTTTTGATATCATGAACATAGCTAAAAAATGCACTCATAAACTGTCGCAATAAAATAAAAACATACTATCCAACTTTAATCAACACAAAAAATAAAAACACTAACTGATAAGCGCTTTCATCCCAAAACATGGAGCTTCATCAGACCAAGTTACACTACATTCCAAATCATTTACATACATCCAATAATAGTCACATGACATTCACCAAGTCACATGACTTTACAAAAACTAATGCTTTAACCCCTTCTTTTTCAAGACTACCTTAACATTTTCTCTCTCATTACAAGCATTTAAGGTAATCTGACAACAATATTCTTTCCTGTCCAAATCATCTTCAGCCTCCAAATTTTCATTCTAATTAAAAACTTGATCTAAAATAGAAAAATGAAAACTAACATTACTAACCCCCTTATGCCTCAACACAGCATGCTTAGCTAAGCCATTACTCAAATCCTTGGTGGATACTGTCCTCATATGCTCATATATCCTTTTATGTAACTCCGTTGAAGTTCTCCCCATATAAAACACAGTGCACAAATCACATAAGGCAACATGAACCACAAATCTAGACCTACAATTATACTTACATTTCAATATAATAATATAATCCCTTGCCACTATATTCACTTTCTGATCTTTTAAAACAAAGGGACAAAACTTACAATTCCCACATTTCACCATTCCCTTGTTCTTATCTACAACTACATGCGTTCTGTAAAAATATTCTTTCAAATTCTTGCCTCTTTTCGAGACAAAAACAGGTTTCTCACCTATAACCTCTCTTAACTCTGCAAAGTTGGTGAGAAACCTCCAATTGTTTATAATAATCTGCTTAATACTTTTTTCAAGCACTGAATTGGATAAAACGCAGGTTAGTAAACTTCTCCTGGCTCCCTTTCTTCTTTTCAGTGTTGGAGAAGTGTTGGCGAATAGATTTATTTCAAGAGGTTACCCGATGGATTTAGTGGAAAAGATGAAAGGGGAAGTTTTGGCCTCACATGCGTTCGGGGGTCCTCGTATTTGAAAAGGACCAGGGAAGGGCTTTGCTTAATGTGAGTAGGAAGCTTGTTCCAAAGAAGGGACAATCTCTGAGACAAATATCTCTCTCCTGCATATTTTTCTGAGTCACTGACTAAGTTTATATCCCTAGTTCGGGTGACCCTCATGCTATTTGACTTGCAGATGTGTGCCAGCTCAGGGCTGGTTTTGTGAGTATCTTGTAGGTCAGGCATAGGTCACCTCTTAATAGTTGGTAGGAGACAGAATAAAGGGATAGGACTTTTAATCTATCCACATAGGACATTTTGTTTACACCCTCTATTTTCTTTGAGAGGAACTCCTGAGGTCACTCCAGCTGCTGTAAATGCCAAGTTAAGTACATGCCAAATGGCGCATTGTACTCTGTCACTTGTCTATAATTTTTCTGGATCTGGATATCATGCATTTACTTATAAGTTTATGACACACAGAAGGACTTTCTTACAACTGTGGACACGTGGAGGTCAAAATTTGGTTCCACCATAGGTTCACAGGTGTGTACTAGGCCAATGGCCCTGGAGCCTTTATAAGCCTAGCCCATAGAAGTGCCCTGGCATCATGTCGCCATTAGTTCCTGATGTCTCTATCAAGTAGAGCCACTGGAGTGATCCCTGGGGTGAGCTTTCTATTTCCCATCCAGTCATCAAGATTTTTCTTGAAAAGGGCCATTGAAGTGCTCTGCTTGGCATGTATGGGAAGTCTATTCCAGAGGATGGGCAGTCTCTGGTTATGAACCTTTCTCCCCAGCATGTTCTATTGATTGTGGTAATGAGGTTGAGGTCCCTGGAGCGTGTGGTGCAGAGGGAATGGGATTTCTTTAGGTGTAACATTTCTAACAGGGCTGGGTCAGACATGGCTTTGTAAGTCAAGCAGAGATCACCTCTTAATAGACAGTATGATACAGAGAAAAGCTGAAGTTTTTTGAGTCTGTCCATGTAGGGCATGTGTTTAAGGCCTAGGATCCTCTTCGTGAGGTACTTTTGTGGCCTTTCCAACTGTTGCAGGTGTTTAATGAGGTACATGCCAAATGGGGCATTATACTTGATGATTGGTCTAATGAGGGATGAGTAGAGTGAGATCATGACCTCTTTCTTCCTGCATGCAAAACCCTTGTTAATGAGATGTGCCACATAGAAAGACTCTCTGACCACTGTGGCAATGTGGTGGTCAAAGGAGAGGTTGCTGTCAACCTGTGTCCCCAGAACTCTTATAACGCCTTCAGTGATCAGTGGGCTACCATCAATGTGGTAATTAGTGGGAACTGAGTTTTTCCCAAAGGGAATGACTGCGCATTTTTTGGCGTTAAGCTTAAGGCCATGGTTTCGACACCAGTCGTTGGTCTTAGTGAGGCCTATCTGTAGGATCACTTGGGGAGTTAATAATGGCTCCCAACTTGCAATTGTCAGTGAACTTGGTCAGCCAGAGTCCCTCCATGTTGGCCTGGACTTTTGAGAAGTAGATGCTAAACAGGAGATGACCCAGGACTGATCTCTGTGGGATTCCACTCGTGACTGGTCGGCAGTCTGACTTGGAGTCTGCTACTTTCACACTGTGGGTTCTATCTGTGAGCCAATTTGCAACCCACCTAGTGATATAGGGATTGATGCCCATGAGGGTTTGTTTCTGGGGTGTGTCCTGCACTTGTTCTTACAGGGTACAGCTGCATCTATGTGGCTGTTTACATGCTGGTATAGTACAGTGGTGTATGTTTCAGCATAGTCAGTGGACTTGGTTAACTGGGTGTGGTTTGTATTTGAAGCTTGCCAGTGTATCACATAGGAGTAAGTAGTTTGTCTTAAAGACATCTCTAAAGGTACTTTGGGTAGAAGGGATCTCTGGTTTAAATTTTATTTTGAAGGAGACTGCTTTATGGTCAGACCTAACAAGTGATGAAGATATCCAAGGGATGGTGTAAGATGCTCCCATATTAGTAAGAACAAGATACAAGATCATGATGTTATTCCCCCAGTGGGTACTTTGACTAATTGTTCTATGGCATTTATATTGACAAAGTCTATGAATCTCTGTGCTTGTGTTGTGATTGTGGTGGTGTAGGTTTCCCAGTGTGTAGTTGGATAGTTTAGATCACCTAGGAAAATGGTATTTTGGTTTAATACGGAGTGATTCTAGTTCCTGTAGATACGCATTGTGGCTTTCTTGTGTCAAAGAGGGAATTCTGTAGCTAGCTAATATATGGTACGAAACACTTCTGATGGTTATTTGGACATGAAGGAGTGCTAGTGCTTCATGCTGCTTTATCAGCCTTGATGTGAGCCTCTTTGTAGATTGAGACACCTGCACCTTTTTCCTGTCCTGCATAGTAGCTGGTCTAAACGTGTGGAAGGCGTTATAGCCCTGCACAGCTGGAGTGCTCTCCGGTATTTTAAACCATGTCTGAAACAGACATCATTGTCCTCCAGGGTGAGAAGAGCTTATAGGGAGTGGAATTTCTTGTTTAGGCTCCTAGCATTGATCACATACCACAGACCAGATCATTTATCACAGTCTCCTCCTCCTTTTGACCACTTAATAAAAACAAAGTAAGTAGCCATACCAGCTTTTCTACTGACTTCAGAGGCTTCCTTTTATCATCCATAAAAGAGATTACTGAATCATTTCTCCTCCACGTAACCTTCAGACAGGTACTAACCACACACCCACTCATCTTTATCCCCAAGCTGAATATGCTGCTAGTTTTCACTTTACTGCAATAACCAATAAGGAAACCAAATCCTCGCTCTCAAAACTAAGCTCTTCTGGGTCCAAGTTTAGTAAGATGCATCATGCAAAACTGTCAGCTGAGAAAACTGCAAAACCACTAGCTCATATATTTAATTTATCCCTAACGGTAAGTGAAGTTCCTGCAGCTTTCAAACATACTGTCATCATACAAATCCATTCACTCACATAAATTAAAGTTTACAAACCCATTTTCAACTTTTACCCATTAACAAAAATATGTGAAAAGCTGGTATACAAATAACTTTTCAAAAACAAAGACAGTTATGGAACACTGTATGTCCAACAACATGGTTCCAGAATTTCCTTTAGCACTATGACAGCCTTGCTCAGTACCACTGACAATAGCTATTGTAACATAAATAGCAGGTTATTTCAGATGGTATATTTGTAGAAATGAACAGAGCATTCAAGACAGTTAACCACAACCTCATGTAACACAAACTTAAAAAGTTAAACTTTGGAGGCAATACAGTATCATTGTTCCAAAGTTATCTGAAAGATAGAACCTTTCAAATGTTTCTTTCTATGTGAAGGGAACACTTAGCACTAGGGTTCCACAAGGTTCTGTTTTGCAACCTCTTCTTTTCTCACAATTTATTAATGATGTTGCCCTAGAGCTATCAAACCAGAATACTATAATATATACAGATGTCATTCTTATGCTCGATGCCAGCAAAACACATCAATCTCTTCAGTGTAATCCACAAACCAAATTCTCAGCTCTTTGTGCATGGTTTCACCCACATACATTTTTAATAAATCTGAGTAAAACTATTACCATACTCTTCATTCCAGAGAAACTCCCTTCTCCACCAGCCTTACTACTTAAAGATTTAAAAGAAAACATCCCCTCTAATGTAAAAGAACAAAAATACCTTGGACTCACTCTTGACCCTGAACTTAACTTTACTACCCACACAAACAACATCACCTCTGCAGTACTTTCACAAATAAAATTGTGTTATCTTGTCTTCCATCTCCTCTCTGCAGACACAAAAACAGCTATAGCCAACATGTTTTAATTCCTAAATTAGAACATGCTATCCCTTTCTAAGCCTCCACTCAGCCACAACACCCAAGTACTACAAACCACTGAATATTAAACTTGGAGATATATTGCAGACCATAAGACAGATTATTGTGATTAACTTCACACAGTTCTCTGGCTCCTTATATCAAACAGAGCTACTCGCTTACAGGTACACTGATATTTATTTATTTTAATGACATTTGATTACTGGGAATGACCAATTGGTTAGGTGCTTATTTTAATTGGAGGCCTGGGGAGAAAAGCTCCAAAGTATTACAAAAACATTTTAAGAACAATAACTTTACAGTTTTTAACAATAATACAATAAAAACAACAAAACATCTACAGTTTAAACAATTATACCAACTTAGACATAATGTAAAAATATTAGTTAAGAATAGATTCATCTTACATGACAATGATTTAATATTTAGATATGTAAGTATGCTACCTGCAAAAAAGGAGTCATAAATAAGTATGTATTCTACCTGCAAAAAAGGCATAAATACGTATGTA